>NC_090128.1:1270551-1573581 GCF_040581485.1 Linepithema humile | reverse complement strand
GGTTGTACTTGAAGCTACGGAGTTTTAACGTATTTCACAAAACGAGAATATTACTTGGAAGTCCTATTCAGTGTATTCATAAAGAGTCGCAAATTCTTCGGGAAACCGCATTAATAATTATATTTGCTGTCGTATTATTGAATATCTTTTATAAAGTAAATTTATAAGAATAAAGTGTACAAAAAACAAAACGGCACTATACTATATTTATTAATCTTATAATTATATTATTATTAATTTTGGGATAAAATAAACTACAGACGTAAATATATATGTAAACAACAGTAGTAACAATATTAGTTAAGTTTTAGATTACTATTTCTATATTATATTGCGCAGATTTATTGTATCAAAAAATGCATTAATAATACAGTTACAAAATTGCTGTAAGCTACAACAGGCAACAGTTCGTTAACTTTTGATCCTCGCTTGAAATTGAAGTTAAAATTAAATTAAAGTCGAAGTTTCTGCTTTAGTACAATCGCGTAAGTGCACGATGTCATTATCAAATTAATTATTTGTAGAAAATTATGGAGTACACGCTAATACATTTATTTCGTTCTCTAAATGTGCTAAGTTTACTAGATTTTGCGTGTCTGATTACCTCAACACGTTTGAGAGTAGTGAATTTCCGCGACAATATATATATTGCACGACGAAATAATTAGTGCGAACTAATGAGGAACGCGTGGCTACGATGGTCGTTGTGAGGCAAGGACTGCGAGGCTTTCGCGGTAAATCGATGGCGTCGTCGATTACCCACGAGAGTATTAGATTGCGTGAGGTAACGCGAAAATCATCGGTGCGATTGCAGACGTAGCTGATCAAAGAGGCGTAATTAATTCGCTCGTTAATTTGAGTCACGTACTCCGAGTTTCATTAGTATTCGCTGTGGCAATTCACTATTGAAGAGTGATTATTTTCTAAAATCACTTGCAACGAATTTACAAAGATATCTCGTCTTATGGAGTATTTAAAAAATTTAATATTATTTTAAGTCACATTATTTTGTTTATTCAGGACAATTTTTTTTAAGACAAATTATTACATCTTCCATCTTTCTAATTGGTACTTATTTATTTTGATACTTAAATTTTAAATTATATATCTTGAAATTTGAAAAAAGAAGATTTTGTTATTCAGTTGATACAATTTTTAATTTATCTTGATTAATTAGAAGGAAATTCTTTAACACATTCTAAAAATTTTAACTTTCTACTCATTTGTTTATGAAATATATATATTTATAATATACATTATTTTAATTCTTAATAGTACTCTTGTGATGAGCCCATCTGAATATTTTGATAAGCGTTTATCGTGTAATTATGATACCATAATAATCAACAGTACTAATATTGTGGTTGAAATATATATTGTAGATTATGCGGTTTTGGTTTCATATTGCGAACTCCGATAGCAGTATTTACGTAACGTCTAAAAAGTTTGATATTAATAAATTTTGTATATATTATAATTACATTTTCGCAAATAATTAATATAACTTGGAGATATACATAAACTATGAAATTAAGCCGAAGATATTCCACAAATTCTCTGGATCGAGCATTTTTATTCTAGTTGGCTTTCAATTGTTAATTTTTTTATGGCAATTTTCTTAATTGCTTTACGTGTGCTTAGTCTCGTCATAGTGTATGTTCCTGCCAGAGATTACCGAAGGAATGCTCGTAATTCTTTTCTCTGTTGCCAGTATAAATCATTTCGAAGGCAGGAACTGCTCTCCTGGACGTTTGCTGGGGAGACACTCTCACCAGCGGTAAGAAAACGGCGCGAGCGATAAGAAAAGTGGTCATTACGCTGAAGTTCTGTCTCTCGTAATTATAGCGGTCGATAAGCTACTGCATACCGTTCCTATTTACTCGCAACGATGAAAACTAGCGTTGATCTAGGCCTTGTTTTACAATGTTATAACATTTGTATTTAACATGAGATAATATCTAGCAATAAAAGTTAAAAGACAGGAGGAGAATACATGGTAAAAATTAAAAGATAAGAATATAAGATATTGTAGAGATATCAAAGTGTGATTGTTGCTTTTTTTCAGAAAAATTAAAAGAATATTTAATTATCCAATTCTTCATAAAATTTATTTCAGTATCAATAAAAATAAAATTTTCTATCACTTCAGAAGAATAATTTAGTATCAAATAAATATACAAAGTATATAAAAATTTTTTTACTACTATTTATGATAATTTTGAGATCTATTTACATAAAAAGCGGTAGATATTTCATATCTTTAGTTAAAATTTCTTCTAGTTTATTTTCTCAAATTACTTACGATAAATTTACGAAGGGCATCTCGTCTTACGGTATACAGGGTTTTTTAAAATTTTGATATTATTTCGAGTCACGTTATTTTGTTAATATATTTTCTCCAATTTAAATTAGAATTGAAGTTTAACTTCAAATTGATGTGATTTTACGTGAGTAATTTTGTATCTAGCAAGAATTTGATCTGAATTTGTCTTATTCGTCTCTCTCTATTTACTGAAATATCCGTCCATCGACCTGTCGGACGGTCTATGTTCTCATCATAATAATCTTAAGCATGTTAAGGTGCTCTGTGTACTAATATACTAACAGTCCTTAAACCCTGCAATGCGCTTTAGTGCTCAAACTTCGTTATCACGCAAATGATTTCAGAAATATTACTAAGTCTGTAGAAATATTATTATTATACAGAATTTCGATTATTGATTAGTATGCAATTTTACAAATGTTAACTTAAAATTCAATTCTTATTTTATATTTGACGACTATCGTTAATAATTATCGAAAGATTACTCGTGCCTTGTGTCAAATAATATAAAACATGAACATATTAAAGATACCATACGCTAGGTTTATTATTAGATTTACGCGAATTTACAATACATGTTGACTTTGAATTGTTGCGATATTTTTGTTTTATCCATCCGCGAACAGGCAATCGCGTTCGGACACGAGATCGATCGCGCGGGATTACGCGGCGTCCGATAAAAATCGCTGGATAACAGCGAGAAAGCATGGCCGTCATCGGGCGTTTCCTTCATTATCTCCTCGGAATCGAAGAGAGAGCGCTGGACTATCAAACGCCGGCTACCGAATTACGCTGGACCGTGGCCAGATGAAACGGCGCAGGTGGGATATACCCCGAAATCGAGCTGTCGATAACCTTTGTGGTGCTCATGTACCAGGTATACCGTAAATCCGGAGGCGCGCTATAGCTGCGCATTGCGCTATATAGGAACCACATAGTCCACCGTGCTCGCGCGCGCGCGCGTGGGTCGCGTTGTTACAAGGCTGCGTTCGCGTTTCACTCGGCAACGAATAGTCACTTCATTCTCTCTTTCTGTCTCTTTTACTCCCGTTGACATGCCATTTGTTCTTTTCCGGAGTGCTCGTGAAAGGACTTTTGGTCCCATCGTGTTTATTGGTCGGATTGATGCGGTTGACCGACGTCGATTCAGCGCATTTTCGCACGATGGACGTTGGTCGCCCATGTTTTTCGCAGGTGTTAAAACAGATATCAATCCGGTGAATGCAGATTTCTGTGGACGTATGATAATGATCTCCGTGTTTATGCGTGATAATGGAATCGCAGCTATTAGGGAAAAATTGTAAAATTTGAATTTGATTTAGACAATGATTTGACTTCTGAAGAGATTTTTAATTTTATAAGCCATTTTTGTGATATTTCTGTGTTTGAAAAATTGCATTTTTAATTTTTATATGCATTTTGCTAATATAAAATAAAAATTTATTACGTATTACACACAGTATTTTTGTATTTTTCCGAAAGAAGATTTTTTTATCAAAAATATTTGTATCAAATTTTATTCTGATATTTTCATCTCTTTCTTTTTAGCGTAAAGTAAATTTTTCCATGTCAATGGCATCGCAAATTGAACCTATTGAAGCTATATTGGTTTCAATCTCGGCTTTTTCGAGACCAAAATGTGTTTGGTTTCAGAATTAAAAAATTTATCTGCTTTTCCGTTTTGCGCAGTATTATTTTTATCAAAACGCTTATGACGGTAGCAACGTCTAATCGAAATATAATGTTTTGCGACCGGATACATTTTGGGAAAGGAAGGGCTGCCAGGACACTTAGGACGAGGATTACGGGTCTCTTATTGTCTTCGGTAGCATAACTTAATTGCGGTACAGGTATATATATCCCCGAGTAACATAAGCTACATGTAAAATGTATATACTTCTAGTGTAAGCTAGTTATATAATTAAACGTTCTAGTTGGATTTTACAGCGGATTAGGAGTATTTCGAGAGCTAGGATAAAGCTTGCATTCCTAAGTTAATTGTGTGATATACAGCCAAGCTAACGAGTAAGCTGCTTAGAGAATTTATTTGAATGGCATAATAAATTAGGCTGACAAGAGTAAAACAGAAAAGTGATATATCATTTTATAACAATTTTTTACATATTAGCGATTAATGCAGTGTTACCTGAATACGATTAATTTAACAAACAACTGAATCAGTATTTGAGTATTGTTATTTGACGTAAGTAACTTTTCAAGAACTTTATTTATATTCTTGACATTTTATTTTTGAGAGAATAAAAGTATATAAAAAATATGCAAAAATTTGATCCATACGTTATCAAGATGTTCCACAATGATTCGAGATATAATAGTGTATGTACACGATTGCGCATTTTAATTCTCATTTACAATGCTATACATTGCAAATCCGGAATTTTAATGTGCATTTTCAGCGTTTAAATGCAAAATTACGTGAAATGTTTCATATCCGATAAAATGTTCCATTAGTAGACTTGATCGCTGATAAATCGGCTTATAAGCTAATCCATGATTTTCGATTCTTTGTGATCTCAAATTGATTAAATAAACAATTATTTTTTTCCTCTATTGCGATACATTTTCACATGCTATATTTTTGCATGGAAAACATCTGTTAAATTTTCCAATAAAGTATAATGGAATTCGATTGATAATTGAATGCGTTATTCCATTCATAGACTACTTCGCAGATAATGCGCAATAAATCATATTTGTATTTCGTGTTAATTGTTTTATAATTCGTATTAATGATGGATAAAGATGAAGAAGCTTATAAGTAATAAAAATGATCTTTTCTAGCAATATTAGCAAAGCACATGCTAGTTTGTGTAAGTCGCGAGTATGTAATCAGTTGTTTGTTATTGTTTGTAAACGCGATAATTACATCATTACGTTTGTTACGTTTTAACACGAAGTTTTGTCGAGATCGAAGTTGCTAGAGTGTTTTCTCACTCATCGTCCCAACGGGGATGCTTCTTTAGTCCTTAAGACCTTAGCGGGTCTCGTTCATGTACAGAATTGCCCTGTTCGTCGATGTAAGGCGCGTCGGCTCTTCTTGGAAGAAAGTCAGAACACGCGACGCTTGTCACGTGTCAAAGTAAGTTTTCGTTACGTAATAACGAAATGCTAATTATGCCGACAACAATATCTTTGCTGCTGTTAAACGGGTATTGCTCTTTGCGTGATATGATCGACCGGATCGTTCGCTCGCAATTTCGTAAAACGTGACTGATTACTATGCGTTTTATAATTGCGATTACGAATTGCGTTCATTCTATTTTAACGATTATTAAAAAGAGTCACTACCCGTTTTTCGATAAAGTGACACATCGGACAAAATTGACTTGTCAGTAGTTTTATGTTACGATCGCGTCGCTGTCAAATGTAGTTTGTTGATATACGAATTTGGACACAATCATGAATGAATAATTTGGGCTTTATTCAGTAACATATTGAATGAATAATATGTATTTATAAGTTCAGTACTTTAGAAATGCTATTCAATGCTGTTCATTCAGTGAAGTCGATGAAATGAATGGAATGAAAATGCAAACATCAATAATTGATGTCAATATATATGTTACAAGAATAGTATTGTAAAAAGACTAGATACACATGTAGAGTGGACCAATTATTACATAATTATTAATTCATAATTTTTAATCTATAACACAAATAAATTAATAATATAAAATTAGAGTTTGAGATATAACAATTTTGCCTATATATAATTAATTTGACAAAACATGAATAATAATTTCTATATTAATTAAAATTTTGTAAAAGAATTATGTGTTAGTTGCTATTATTATGAGCTCTTCATGTATGAATTATTATTTAATATGCAGCGTAGAGTTGTCTATTAATTACGATACTTTATTGCATACTTTCAGTATGCAAAGGAGAGGAGGCCCTTTTAATGGGCCTTTTTATTCCAACTATTCATACTGGCTTTCACGTTCGTTATTCTGTAGTTTCTGTCGTTTCAAAAAGTACAGTATTCGAGAAATAAATTCTTACGTCGGGTGACCATTAATGGGGCGACATCGTGCCGCGTCGAGTAACTACTCTCTATGCAGTCAAGCATTCGCAGCTCTCCACTCACTCTTCGTTTCATGTTCCTTTTTTATTCACTTTCGCGTACCACCCCTGCCATTTCTTCCTCCCATCTCTCGGTCTGGCTTTGTGTTTTTTCGTCCTCGCGCGTGTTTTCTTTCTTTTTCCCATTCTTCTCCATTTTTGCTTTCAACTATTTGTTTTTCCGCGTTCGTGATTTTCTCGTATGGTTTGCTCTTTCTCTTTATTCCCGTCTCTTCTTTTCGCTTAAGATTTACTATCTACCATTGCCGCGGCCACCTTTTCGGATGATATCCGCCGCTACGGGCACGTTCTTATCGCAGCGCATGGCGATTAGCGTAAATTTTGGTTAAGAAAAAGAGCAACGCGTCTTCCAGATAAGAATACTATTTACTTTCTGCATACTGTAAGCATTGGGATTTTCAAGCTACGACCAAAGAATTGACTTTTGCGCATTTTCTTTCGCGAACTATCTTGCCTCTGCGATGGCGGTCGATGTAGCTTAATTTCTATAATAATCTTTGTAATAATTTGTTTGGCTATTATAATTGAATATCTGCGATTGTTTAAGTTTGACTAGTTTGACGTTATTATTCTAATATCTATTTCATTAATATCCTACTAACGGAATGTGCATCGTATCGATGCGGGCGAAGTACATCTGTTCGCTTTGAAATCCTAACTCTGTCAGTAGTTCAGATCAACTTGCCGGTTTAGGAGTGGAGATAGCATTAATCTCGAGTACCATTCGCGAGCTTCTCGCCGATTAAGTTAAGTTGAACTTAACGAAATCCGATTCTACATTGGAACGAACTAGTTGATTAGTTCGACTACTCGCACGGTCACGCTTACACATCCGTAAATGTACTTTCAGATCCAAGGCCGAAGAAAGTTTCGTTAGCGTTTGCAATCAAGTCTACACTGCGAAGTGCGCTCTTCGCGATCAGCGCGATGCATGTACCGCAACAAAACGTTTCCGAAGTTGCTCATCTACAAATCGCGGAATCACTCATACGAGTGCTCTCTTTGTTGCGCGGCACGAAGCGACGTCGCGACTCGCAGACAACTTAACTTTCTGATAAACGAGGCGAATACGCGACGCAGCGGCGGGCGAGATTCCGCGTTTCGGGAACAACGTAACGGGCGGAGAAAACTGTCCTCTTCTCGTATAGTTTATTATCGTCGTTCTTCCACGAGCGCGCTAGATAGTTCTAAGTTATGCGAGCTCGCGAGTTCTCATGGTAATGAAATAAAATCGGTGAGCGAAACGCGAATATCTGGATATTTCGTCGAGAATGAGAATATGTACGAATAAAAGAGTTTCTTTCAAGTGAGCAGTAAAATTTATGTATTGCCTTTGGTTTCCAAAGTTTATAGCTTCATGTGTTTATAAAACAGACATATTTTGCAGTAATTTTAAAATACTGCCACTTTAAAATAAAATATTATAAATGATTAATTATCAATGGATATGCTTTAATTTTTACACGTTAATTATATTTATGTATACTTGTTTACGGTTTGATGGAAAGTTATATTTGTCGAAATATTAGTGCAGATCTCTGTACAGTTCTCTGTGTCGTTTTCGTGAACATTAAATTTATTCATTGGAAAACTAAAGCGTAAAAATTAGTTTCAGGCATTCTGAAGTCCGGTATTTTTTGTCACAAATATTATTTAGACGAGCATTGGGTATTGTATTCCAACGCAGTTGAAGCGGAAAGCAAGTTGTACGGAAACAACAACTCGTTCCCGCCAAAGGTACATTTAAATTAAAGAGACAAGGTACATTTAAATTAAAGAGATAATTTTATGTGTGATGTTTAAACAAAACAACGATATTTATGAAACAAATTGGACAGTGCAGATGCGTGGAATTTGTTTCGAGGGTTAATAGGAATTTCGTACCTCTTTTGAAACATTTCGTATTCCTCCGATACATGCACCTTTCGGAACGTTAGACCTTTCAGTGGTGCAGTTTCTGTGTAGCTAGATCTACCTAAACGCCTTTTGTAGGAAAGTTACAGGTAGTGATATTACTACAAGTCCATTCGCATAATTTCACCATTTGTGTGCTTCGGTATGTATGTGGATTGGAAAATATATCTATTTTCTAATTTAATCTAAAATTAGATTCTAATTTTAGATTAGATCTAATAGTTGTTTATTTAACTCACGTTTCGCGTGTTACAAAAGCTTTGAAAGAGATCCTTTTATTATTTTCTATAAATTTAATATAGAAAAGCCGATATTATAAAATATTTTGTTTGATCGAGAGAATTTTATTTCGTTAGAATTCGAAAGATACTTTAATAGCAAATATCAACCGCTAAAAATCGATACATCACCATTTGAGATGATAGACTCCACGAAATGAATTTTACCAAAGGAAGTTGGAAGCCAGTGACGGAAATCGAAAGGAAAAAGTATCACCGTAGAAATAGCATTTCAGTGACTGTAGCGGGCAATAGGAAATTGATTGAAGAAAAGTATTTAATGTATTAGGAATAGAAAGAAGCTGAAAAAGAGTTATCGAACTACAGTGAAATATATACGTATATAAATTTTTTGTAGTTACATATATGACGATAGATAAAAATTACTCTTACTCAATTTTTGCCTTATCCGCTAGCAAAGTTCACTTTGTATTCTTTATACGCGTGAGATATGCAAGTTGCACAATCGATATTCTCTCCAACTGTAGGCCAACTTGATTCAGTTTATGTCTTAAGCCCTAATCCATCTAAGAGCATGATAGACGAGAGCAGCGAACCGGTGCACACTTCATCTCGTCTGCTCTGTCCGAATGTAGTGTGCTTCGTGCACCGCGGTCGATCGTAGCGGATAATCGTCTGTTCGGCGAGGCGAATCGGCCCAAGGTGCCGGAATACAAGAGATGTTCCAACGGTTGTTGCGGCACTACCCGTACAATATCCGACCCGTCTTGCCAACAGTATACTCTAGTTGCGTATTTAGGGTGTGTTTGCGGTGCCCGGGTCACACGACGTAAATACGCGCGCACTGGCGCGCCCGTTACGACACCCACGGTAGCGCACGACTCGAAAGGCCGACGCAGGACAATCGATAGTAGTGTGCCAGACGAGGACGTTGGAAGACGCTTCGGTAATAGTTAGCTGTACAAAAAGCGTTTCCCCCCGCGCGATCAATCCGAGCACAACGATCGCGGTAAGTCACGTCGCCACTTTCCTCCAATCCTTTTATTTTCGTCCGGATTTTACGATCGACAATTATAGAATGCGAATTCATCTTCATGACGAGCTGTGGGAATTCTTGCTGAGAGAAAGCTCTTGCTCAGGATGGATGCTGGCGTTATTATGGATAGATGTTTGAGTCTAGTGGACAGTTTTATTAGGCGTGACACTCAATTGTTATATTCATATTTTCGTACATATTTAAGTAATTTATATTTTACTGAAACTATATCTGTGTCTGGATGTTCATTTCTCTTTCTATTTATTCTTTAATTCGTATATATAATATTTAAAAGTTAATAGTTTCAGACATATTTTAAGTAAATTTTGAAATTTAATTTCGTATATTGTTCTTTGTTCTACATTGATAAATTCCGCGGATAAGATAATATCGTGATATTATTTTATATTATTTCTAAAGAATATAAATCTATTTAAAAAAGGATTTTTAAATATGTTTTTTTGTGCAATTTTTATTCTTTGATTTGCGTACGTCCCAATTCACGTGCATTATCTTTTGAGTGGGTTCGCTATTAGATTAGAAATATGTTCGTTCACGGTACAAGAAACCGGTCTGCATACTGGTTTTTCTTTTCGGAAAAATACTTGAAATCTGGTTTTGTGTAAAAATCGTTTCTACGAAGCGTATGCGGATACTAAATGTTCCGCTTGACCCTGGAATGCCTGTTATGCAACAGAAGCATAATACGCATCTGTGGAAGAAGACATTCAGGTTAATTCTTTTTTATTGAAGTTGAAGCAAATATTCTTACATTGTGGCGTACAGTCCGAAACTCGTTACATCTACATATTAAAAACAATAAGTTAGAAAAAAGTAATTCCGTAAATTCGCGTTAAAATTGTTTATTTCAATCGGAGTTATTTAATTATGGAACTTTGCAATGTTTATTGCTTACAAGTGTTAAATGAATGCTAAATGTTGAAAGACTGAACCGGATTGCAACAGAATGTTGTAAATTCATTAAATCCATCACTGTTTCAGTATAAAAGTTTAGTTAACAAGTTGGTCAAATGGTTTTGACGTATCTAGGTTGTCGCTTGCTTTCGTTCATGCTCGAATTCCCTTATATATTACATATATATTAACATTTTAAATATATATTAAATCTTGTAGAAAATGTGAGAAATGCATTGAATTTAATAAGGTAGAAAGTTGGTTTTTTAATCAAATGTTAATTAGTATTTTAAAAAATATTTAAAATCTCAAAATGGTTGTTATTCTTCTTTTAAATGTATAAATGATTTATAAGCTTTTAAATCATGGATGTTAGCCAGGTTAATTTTTTGTTAATTAAATAAAAATTTAAAAAGTTAATTAAAAATAAAAGTTAATTAAATAAAATAAAAATAGTTTTTGAATATTTTCTACGCATTATAAAAATTTTATTGTATGTAGTATTAGATAAAAGATCATTTAAATAATCTTTGGACACTACCGAGATTCATTTGCAAATGTGTGATATCGTAATGCACATCACAAACTATCTCAGTTTGTGGTGAATTACGATAATAATTCCGTTCTAAACAGCACACCAAGTCAATATTTGCCGCGCTTGCCTTCCGCCAATATAACATAGATAACTTCGTTTCGCACCGTATTAGCCAGTAATAGTTCAACAATCTCTGCGAACTTCTGTAATAATATACGAGATAACGCCTTAATAAAGAGTTCACCCCGTGAATGGTACTTGGTCACCTAACATTCGTTATAGTTTCACGGGCTCTCTCCGGGAACGCCCGTTTAAAACTAGACTGCAACACTCGCCGAAAGTTTCAGCTAACTTTCAGCGATACAGCAAGAACGCGGCGGCAACGTAAAGTCTCGTAAACAACGCGCTAACAAACGGCGAACGTTACGTCTCCTCTGTGCGGCGAGATCGTACAGCCGCCGGAAATATGGACGGCACAACGAACGGTAATTTTTACCAGCCAATTTAAGCCGGATGAGACATCATGCGCTCGTCGAAAGTTGGCCCGCGCGATAATATTTCTTGCCGGGAAATTAAAGTCGCGCGCGTAGCCGAAGGACTGTGCGAAAACGGCGGAGAGAATTCTTTCTTGCTTCACGTCGTCCGATATCGTACGAAGCATGGTTTATTAGAGAAAAAAAGAAATCCGTCTCACGAAGATGATAGGACGTATCCGAAAAGTTTTCCACAATAATATGAGGAAAAAAAGGAAAAAGATAAGAACAAAGTTTCATATTCGGCAAATTTGTGGTCGTAAAGATAAATTATATAATAAATTGGTTTGTTGTTCGGTTCTTTGAACATTTAACATACGCGCACAGAAATTCAGTCTTTAAATATACAAAAAGAGAGGAAACACACACTTCCCTTTTTCTCTTCCTTTGGAAAATGATCCTTCAACTTTTCGCATCCATCCCTGGGAGGCGAAACAATGCGGACATCAAAAGTGACGTGTAAAAAAAATATGGAACGATCCGTTAGTTGTGACCCGCTCGGCCCATCGGCGATATGTTTCCCGGATACTGTGCCTGTCTAATTTTCGCAATTTGTTGTAGCAAAATATCTCACGGAGCCCTCCTAACGAGAAGCCTTTCTTCGCGGAAATTCCGGCCACGCCTACGTGCTCACGTTGGGGTCGCGTATAAGAAAGCTCGGCTTCTTCGCTGAGGAACGCGTACATTCCCTTTCCTCGCGTGGGATGGATAGTAGCAAAGGGGCGAAGGGGATGCAAGCTACCCCACGTGTCCAAAGTTCGGCCCGTTTAATCTCCCAGGCGATAAATTTGCGAAATTAAATCATGGAATATTATATGGTCGGGGCATAATGGGCACTTTGCCGGTAATGTACGGCCGGATTATTAGCATAATGCAAGATCTCCGTCGTCCACCTGCGCGAATGGATACGTGTATAGTTCGCGATATACGTACGATATTAGTGATTGCAGTGGCGACTGAGTTGCATGGTGTGGTAATTATGTTACGGTATAACGCTCTATCACATTATGTTGCGATATAATATCATTACATACGCTAATGCTATCACTATGTATCATGCAATGCTAACGATTACGCTACCTAACATACGTTTTAAAATCATACTAATAATAGATACTTATTGTTTCTTGTATTGCGAATTCTGAAAATGAGCTTGCGAGTTGCCCATCAAATATTTTTAACTTTTATACTTTCACATTTTTGAAAGAATTCTGTTGTTAGTGTTTTATATTTTATAGTATTATAAATTTTTTTCTAATTTCTAGAATGTGATAAAAAAATTTAAACAACTGTCATACTACGTATCTATGAAACATAAAGAATGCAATTTTACACAATTTTTCAACGCTATAGTAGCACTACTCTCTATGCATGCAACCATGCAAGGTCATATTGTGATAGCGTTGTATGCAAAAGTAATTTTCAAAAATATTGAAACACGCGCAATTTTTGAAAGGGGAATCTGTGTACATGTAAATTTTTACTAAAATAGGAAGACACCATAGTGCGGAGAGAAATTTGCATCCACGAAATTCGGCATTCTATGTATATGGATTCATTCACATTTACATATTAATCTTACAACAGTTCTTTTAGAATAGCGAAATGTGTGTGATTATCTTATGACAGCAACAATATTCCAAAAACGGTAGCAAAAAAGCTATTATGAAAAAATAATAATTACCATTATTTATATCTCACAGTCACAGAAGTCACTTTTATTTTCTATATACAATTAATATATAAAATGCAAGTCGAACATTTTTAAATAGAAAGAAATGATATTATTACATTATGTTTTGCATTTTGCAATATATACCTTTGCTTTAATTCGCAATTTAATCCATTCGTTTTTCTCGTCGAGCTCTTAATATAACCTGGTTAATTATGGCAGCGAATACTTCGCTATCATTCTCATACAGTGTGCTCATTGAGTATGCTCGAAGCAACCGAAGAATAAACTTTTATCGCTTGAAATCTTTTTTTAGCGCTCTTTTTCTCTCTCTTTTTCTTTCGAGTGCACTGTCGGCGGCAAATAATGATGGGCCCGTTATCCGTTTTTCTTCGACATTATTAAACGTTTTTACGAGCAATTAGCGGTTTTACTTGCGCTTCGCGTATCCCATAAAATTTTCGCCTCTCGTCTCGTCCCGGACCTGATTCATTAATTCCCATCTTGAGAGTCGACGCTGTCTTTATATCTCTTCCGCCTCGTCGGAAGTTGCGTCTCTCACCTCGACCACGGACGACGAGATCGCCTCTGTCTTTCTCGTGCGCGCAATATCATAATGCATCCGCAAGCTCGTTGCCACAGCCGCGTTATACTGCGCTGCCTGTAATGCGCTGCAGTAATTACTTCATTAATTACTCCGCTAATTACTCCACTGATTATTCCATTGCTTGCGAGCACTCGGTTATTTCGGCATTGAACTTATCGCAGCGCTGCTACGTTTTTTTAAATGGATAATCGCTCTTTATTTTTGACTACCCAAGATTCGTAAGATGACAGGATTTAATATTTCGTGAATATTGTTAGACGTAGCTTTAATAACTTGACAATTCTTGATAATGTCGTAGAAAATCCGTGCTTTTTTGTTGCACAGATTATTTTATCAATAATTATTGGTAGAATCTTGGTGTCGAATTTTACTGGGCCAAATTTTGAGGAATCATATGTTATCATTTTTTTTGACAATTAGTATTTTTTAATCTCTAATAAAACAAAAATTTTTTAATATTAAAGTATGGCGGAAAAAGTCTATTTGAGATTTTATTATCTATTTGGCATTTTTAAGCTTGTTAATTTATTCTCTGTATTCTCGATTATTTAAGACTTAAACATTATTTATACCTAAACATTGAAGCATTTTTATCTTATTGCACATTAAAATTTAATAGATAATTTCTTATTTGTCGTTTTTATAGAGAGACTCATAAAATCGCACAAACCGTTTTATGATCATGTGATCATTATAATAGATCTTGTTTGATCGAAAGGAATAAGAGATGGTGGATCGCCAAGTTAGGGTACTGGCTATTTCGGAAATGGCATCATCGGATGCCGGTCTAGCATGAGGTCAATCCATTGTATCGTTCTGAATGAATTTCATATCGAGTTACCGGGCCATTGCAGTTTCTATTAATTTCCGGTCGGTTTCCGTTTCTACGTCGGATAAGAATGGCATGTGCGTACATATATCTTGCGCGTGTGCGTTCTCGAGAATCTGGGCTTTCCACGTTCAATGCAATCACGAAGCAGTCGACCGCGAGCGGTAAACAATCGCCCGGCAGCGTTTTGTTTCCCGGTTTGCGAAGCAGCCCGCGGTGTTTGATCTTGTCTGGAAATTTAACAGCCAGCCTCGGTTATAATTGATATAGCCCACGGATCATCGCGTTCTCGAGCTGTCTATAATGCGAGAATTAGCTGTGCGAAATACGCTTGTCTCATTGAAGTATATTGTCTGGATATAAGTAGCAGCGGATATAGTATGCGCATTTAAATTTTCTCAACATTAAAAATAATAATACAAACAAGATTTGATGATACACATACGAAATTAATTGGACTATTTTATAATTTATAATTATTCTAACGATAGTTTATAACGGATGCTTTTTATCATAGTTTTAATACCCGTCTGTTTTCGTACCCCAGTTGTGAAGGGAAGAGTTCACTAGCAAAGTTTCGTGAAATTTATGGCACGTAGATAAAATATAACACGTATCGAGGTAAAGTGAGGTCTGCTTGTAATCTTAGTTATTTCTGATACATAGAGCTGCCAGAAAATATAAATCTTGAATTCTTACGCCCAAGAGAATTTCAAGAGTGCGAAAGCTCGCTGGAGATCTTATCGATCATTTTTGGGATAAAACCAGGATTATCGAGTTCGCGATTGAATGTCAGTTTTTATGATCACTTAAGTGTATATGATACCCTTGTGTCATTTAGTAACTTTCATATCACAAAGTTCTAGTATACTTGGCCGCGCAACTGTCAGATGAGATCCTAAAGCAGTTTTAAGTACCAGCGTAAAAATCCTTTAACGAGTTAGGGGATATTTTTTTTCTTGACACTTTGATGTATATCCTCTTAACGATAAGTATGCAAGACTTTTTCAGGGATTATGTCATCATTTGCTTCTGTTCGCAGTAAATCGGATTATCGTTACATTTCGTTTTCGTATACACATGTTGTATTCAAAATCCACGTAGTAGGTCAACTGTAGATTAAAAAACTCAAGTTAAAAGCAATGATTATTATTCTAAATCTGAGACATTAATGGCGCTTTGACTTATTGTACTATAAATAATTTAAGGTTTACTCCTTAAGCTTGATGGTTTACTTCTTAAGCTTAAAGAAATATCTTGCATATTAAGAAAATAATTTTTACTTGTTAGATTGCAATTGTATAGAAATTCAGAGGGTCAAATGTTAAAGAACGTATTATAAAGTGCATTTCGGAATTAAGCTATATTTTGCATCTCTGCAAATAACTCGCTTCTTCTGTCCTAGAAATTGGAAATTCGAGTAGCTTTTCATTCGTGTTTTCCAACTTCTTTGATCTCTATATCTTGCATTCCGTGATTCTATTGTTGTTTCGTCTCGTATTTTCTACGTGTTGAAATAGAAGCCGAGGCGTAGCCTGTACCTGATATTCAATATACGACAATTGTGTCCCATAAGTTTGACCAATAAAGTGATTCCATCTCGCAATATTGAAAGTTTAAGGTGACTTACGGCAAGAATGTAAAAAGATCGTATAAGAAGGTACACGGTACGTCTTATTGTTTTTTTATTTTTGTAATGGCATATTCTAAAAGCATTCAGAATTTAATAAAAGCAAAAAAATAATTGAAATATAATGCATGAAAAAAACGTGTAATTTGCAATTATTATTTAAATATATAATTATAAGAATTCTTTATAACATATAATTTATTATTTTAATTAGAGATAATGCTCAATATTTTTCTAATCTTATAAGTGCTTATTTTTCTTATGTAGAAAAGAAACGGCACCAGATCTTCACATAATTAACGTTAATTTGTATATGGAATGTTTTTTTATTACATATATGTATAAAGATTATACTATAGTAAACAGCTTCTAAGTTGAAATAATTAATGCATGGAAAGTAAGTTTGGGTATAGTAATTAGTGTTCATCATGATAATATGATTAATTGTGCGAAAGTAACATCTAATTAAGTGCATTTGATTCATTTTCATTAATCTGATAATACATTCAAGATGATAAAGAGAAGTTGTTCTTCACTTTTTAGCCAAAGGATGCGAAAAGAAATCAGATAGCTTTAAATTACAATAAAAATAATTATGTCTTATTAAATCTTATTAAATCCATTTTAAATAATGCTACTAACATGATTAAGAATATGTTTATGCAACAAAACAAAAATATCGAAAATTGTACAATAGCTATGACATTGTGTCATAGTTATTATACTTTGAAAAGAGCGGAAATAAAAAATAAAAGAATCAAGAATTACAGTTTCACATTTACACTTACACTTAGCTATTTTCATTCTGAAAACTTTCACGTGCTTTTATTCGCGATCGCCGTTGTAGACTAAAATGTGCTAAATCCGTTGCGATAATGCACCGCGACATTTCACTTAAGTTTAACATTCGATCGCCAAATCCGTCGGGCAGCAACTCGCCGACAGCAGTCGAAAGCGGGACGATGGCGCTAAAAGTTGGGGAAAGCGGGGCGTGTACCGAATTTGCCTGGATGCACTTCTTATGATGCGCCCGGTGCAGCTTTGAGCGGTTTAAGCCGACGCGCACGGACGAGCCGCGGTTGTACTTGTTTGAAATTCGCTGTTCTTAGTTCGCGGACCGTCCCTAGCAGACTGCATGTTTGCAGCCAGGCGGATCTCTCTGGTTGTGCGATGGACGGCCCTTGCGGTTTCCCCTGAGTGGCCGTCCTGCAGGCCGCAAAACCGACAGTACGTGGCGCAGGTCGAACGAATTGTGCACTAGTTTGTCCCGAAAAGCTGTTTTTTCTGCCGAGTGGCTTACGGGATTCCCCTGCCGCCCCTTTGCGGGTGCAAGGGGAGATTTGTCCCGCATAATCGGACTTTGGTCGACTTCTTTACATGCCGAAGCACCTTCGTAAAGGTACGTGACGTGTTTACGTCGTGTAAAACCGTTGTTAGTTCTGGATATTAGCATGAACCTGCACGAACAGCAGGTTTGTTAATTGCGAAAGAGATCGAACAAGCAGATTTTTATTTTGTGAATTCTCGAGATTTCTAATTAGAAATAATTGGGATTGAAGATATAGTTGTATTAGAGATTGTACAAAATGAAAAAGCTTTATTAAAGCTTTATGAATGAGGAAAAATCTAAAGCCAAAGATTTAGAGTTCGAATATTAAAAGAAATAAAATAAGAATATTATTTTTAAACGTTAAAAAAATTTGAGAGGTTATCGATTGATACATATGTATTCTTGTGCACGATGTGAATTTGAAAATCTATATGAAAATTATTAAACGGTTTATACAGACTGACGATAACGTTAGTAAAATTATGGAAATGCATATCTGGTGTAAAATGTAAATCTACGGAGCGTAAAGGCTATAAGCGATAAGGAAGCGGATATAGTGGTCGTTGGAGAGAGTTCTGCAGATGGATTTCGGTCTGTGCGTTATTATAGCGTGAGATGCCAAATCCAGTTGTTTCCGAGTTCTACAGTAACTGTCGAAAGCGATAACTGCTGGAAGGATGTATTCATCTGTGAGGGTTATATTAATTCAGGAATAGTATTATAGAATATAGAATACAGGAATAGTATTATAGAATATAAATTAATATATATATATGTATTGCGTATTTCTATTGAAATAATTTTATAATTGTTGATAAAATTGAAGCATCTTACTTTTAATTTTTTATTTTACTCAGGTTATCGTCGCGTTTACAAATCGAGAACTAAATATCTCAACTCATGCATATTTATTTTCTAAATTTTTTAAATATTAATTTTTTGTAGAATTTTTATATTAAAGATGCTGTTCTGCTATTTTTATTATTTTTTTAGCCAATTATACTTTGTAATATGTTTTATACATATATTTAGAGTAGTTTTTTTTCTAAAGCACAGTACATTTTTTTACTTGTAATATTTCACTCCTACAATATTCAGCTATATGCTAATACTATTAAACACTATTCTAATGCTTATGATTATTAATGAGCGTAAACTCTGAGTCACTGATCTATATATTTTCTTGAAAATTTAGAGGAAAATTTATTGGTAAAGGAAATTAATCTACAATTCTACAATCAATAAATTCATGATCTATGAGCTTGCTTAAATTTTGAGAAAAACTTTAACAAATACCGCATTCTGTATTCTTTTCATCGTGGCATGGAATTTTCACATTTTCTGTCATGAATTGTTGCTATTAATTACGTGCAAGAAATACCGCGCTAAACTTAAATTTGCATTAAAGCTAACGAAACTTTTTTCTTTGTAGACTAACGTGTCGAGAAAATGACACGATATAACTACATGTAATTTATCTTAGCTGCATTCATACATAATTTGTGCGCGTGAGATTGTACGTTTTAAGAGATAACATGTTCAAATTTCGCGAATTCTAGTATACATTGTGCAGTATAATAATTATAGCAGTATAGTATATTCCATTATAATTACAGTATCTAATGAGCAGGTCTTTGTTTTGTCGTTTTTCTTTGACTTGTAGTAAATTATCCGCCTTTGTCGGATTGCAGCGTTACAAATTTTAATGTTACGAGTTGTGCGCACGCATTTAGCATAATTCTTCAGCATCATTTGATAGAATAACTCACTCTCTTAACTCATTAATCATACTAACACTACAATCGCATATTATGCAAAGAAACATCTTTATTAGCCTGCTTATATCTTTATTATTAATCCATTTGCATACAGCACTTGCGGGATTAGTAAATGTATGTGGGGTAGTTACAAGAGATTATGGAGTGGATACATAAATCCGCCGCAAGCGGTCAACAGCGGCGCAGACCGACGTATGTAGGTTGCAAACCGATTATTTGATTTCCGTATCATAATTTAGTCGTTCGTGCAACCGGCGGGACTGTTAACTTGCAGAGCTTCACGCTTGAATTACTAAAGCCTGTTGAAGCGAAGTTGGCGTGCAAACGTCCGCGCCAGGTCTGACCGGGAATTGGTAACTCAGTCTGCAAACAAGTGTTGGACCATTATTATCCATTGATCGATCATACTACTAGCTGTCAAGTAGCATATCATGGCTGTTTAAAGTATCGCGTTCGGGGATTAAAGTATCGCATGTATACAAAATTTATATAACTTGAAGTGGCTGAATATATGATATATCGGAACTGTGTGCAATTGCTGGTGGATAGGGATCAGAAGCGAAAGCGAATTGTCTCTCAAAGCGGAAAAAGCTCGCGCGCGCCACGAGCAGCCCTATCATCGCGCGACGCGCTTCCTTACTAGCTCATTATACTTGTAGAGTGTGCACTTGTGAAGTGTGTACTTTGCATACAAAACATTCGTAATGCTCAGGCCTGTGCCTTACGAACTATCCCGGTGGTCCCAGGTGCCGCGTTTCAGAAGAACCTTATACATGATACACTCGCTTTCGGCCAGGTCTCCGGTCATGTTGCTCTAAATGCGAAGTGTGAATATTCATATATTTTTAAGCCGTCGTGGTAAAACCACGACAGAGTTACAGTTTTTTTTCTTGACCCCGCGTCTTTCCTTTTGCGGTGTTATCTTAATTATATAATATTCTTTTTTACAAAATTAAAATTGTGTGAATTAATAATGCACAATTATTACCCAGAAATAAAATTTAGCATCGAGAGACACAAATTATTTGATGATTTGTGTATAATATATTTAATTTTGCAATACTTTAATTTTTCAATGTAGATCGCAATTTTACAATATAACAGTGTCGAGTAGGATATTGATACAAATTTATGCGGTACATTTGTTTTCATTTTTCAAAATTTTGGCGTACATTTTCATTCATAAAAATTCAAATCTAATCTTGCCTTGGAATTCCAAGTTTCCTTTTATGTGCGAAATTCTCTCCAGCTGTTGCTCCAATTTCGTCTACTATACAGACGCGTCTGTAAACATCCCTCCGGTGCTTAAACCGTCAATATCAAAGTAATCAGCGGTCGTGAAGAAATCAAGCTCGTGCTTGCAAACACCATCGTCGTGCTAATCTCGGTTTGATGGATGAGAAACGCGGTCTTGTGGAAAGAAGGCGCTAAAGCAGCTTGGGAACGCGCCGGAATGAATGAGAAAATAAACGGCGACTGCATACGTTAACGTCGCCGACAAAATGAAGAATAAATTCGAATTAACGTGGACGCAGCTCGTCTGTATCCGGTTTTCGCGGTACACACTTTTATCACTTATGTTTTTGCAAACTATTGCGCCGCTTGCGTGCACAAAACGTAACACCGGTCTTTGTGTCTGTAATAATTTGCGCGATACGCGGTTCTTTTCATTTTCTGGGTGACTTTTTATTGGGCTCGCAAAGTCAGCAAAGCGTCGGACCACGCATACACGAAAGAAGCAGATTTTCCGCTTTTGGCTATTGATCGGTCAGTGTGAGTTATTCAGTCAGATCGCACGGTAAAAGCGCATTCATACTCGCCGGCGCATGTAATCGGTGCTGCAAATTCAACGGAATTAATGCTGAATTCTTTTTTTTTTATGCCTGTCAAGAGCGTTGTGTTAAATAGCTGAAAAAAACGCATTTAATCATATCAAAAATTTTCAAAAGTATTTAATTAAATTAATATGTTAAAAAATTCCCGGCTTAGTCAGTCGCGCTCTGATATTTTTTCTCTCGTTTTTTCCTTCTTTTAAATAACTTCCTGCCTTTCTTTCTTTAATTCGTACATTCAGATTCTCGAAAATGAGATCAATGTATGTAATTTTCGTACACTTTAATAATGTCTCTAGTAGACAAATTAAGTTTCTATAATAATAATTTTCGCACTAACAACGCGATGGCTTGAGAAGCCTTTTAATACATATTAATTTGATATTTATCATACGAGCCTTATATCTCTTATAATCATTTAATTTAATATAAAAAAAATCAATTATATTATTAAATATAAATCTGGAAAATTAATGAAATTAGTGTTGATACTCTTTTTAGAAGTCTCTCTTATTTAAAATTATACGATCTTCTTAAAAAAATAGCTTTTTATTAAATGAATTATTAGGAGCATTACATTTTATTTAAATTGATGATTAACTTAGACCAAAACTATATATATTGTCACCCATAAAATATTACAATTTCAATTACTTTCTTTGTTTTTTCGATTTTGTCTTTTAATTCTCATTTTTGAAAAAAAGTAAAAATCTATGTTTTAAAGTTTTAAATTTTAGAATTCAAGATAATTAAACATTGAAGGATTTTTGTGATGGAAAATCTTGTTTGATATTGATATTACGGCAATATTTGATATTGTATTTTAATGCAAAGACTTAAGACAGAATCTTTTGAACATTTAAACTGCTACATATTTTTATGATCTATATGCATTTATTGCATCTTCGAGAGATTACATTGATTAGAGTCAGCGAGTTAAAAGCGGAAAAGCTGTATTTTGTGCGCGTATAGTCTTACAAGCGCTCTTCTGAGATTACGAATGTGACTCGCCATTTAAATCGTGAGTGCCTGCTTTGTTTTCGCGGACTCTTTTGTCTCGATTGCATGCGAATGGACCGATAAATTCTCAGAATTTAATCAATAAGGCAAACAACGAGAGCAATTCACGTACGAAAAATTTGAGAGCCAGTTCATTTTATGAACCGTTTTTCCTTGTCTATTGTTAGAGATGTGCAAATAGATTGGAGTTTGCATAAGCTTGAACGAATGGTAATGAAATTCTAAGTCAGCGATGGTTTTAAAATTTTGTCGATTAAACAAATCGTATTGGAAGAATATCGACACAAATGTATTTTTTGTTACATATTATCTTTTTCTGATATTTTCTCTTCTTTATCTACATTTTTAGTTAGTCAGGTACAGCCATTTTTCTTCGTTCCTTATTTCTTTTCTTCCCAATGTTTCTTGTGTCACGTTAAACATATTCAGGCTTATCGTATCTGTGTTGTACCTAACTCGCGATAGTATCACGATTTTTCCTATCTTCCGCGAGGAAGAAAAAGTGGGGCGCTGCGCGGATTAAGCTGTTCTTCTTTGCGAAAGATAAAAGATAAAAGATACTACCGCGGCAGTATGCATACATCGAAAGACGGGCAACTCGAGTACGAACTTGGTGGAGGCTTGTATAATTTAACTATGTACTTGTTTTCTGGGAGTATTGATCCATTCCGTAGCATTAGGTTAATGTTATAATCAATTTAACTCGGATGTAAAGCGTTAACTCGAAATACGCTAAAGTTTCCTCGATATTTCCTGGAACATTATTACTGTACTTGTACATTTTGTAGTAATTAAAAGTGAATATTATTATCCATGTAAAAATTATAATTTACGAGATTCGGTGATTCGGAAATTGGCGATAAATTGCATTATTATATAAGTTATTATTAATATTATGAAAAAAGAAATATAATAATAAAATTATAATTTTATTATGCAATAAATTTGCGACCTAATAGTTTTCGATTTTACGTGCACAATTAAAAAAATTTTTGTGACACGTTAACACGTTTCTATAAAATTAATAACTAAAAAAATTTTTATTCAATAAATTGTTTGCTTCACGTCTTTTTTAATAATTTCTATTAGGTACAATTTGCGCTCTTACATTTTGTTTTGGACAGTGTATGTTTAATATCTGTTAAATTTTAAAAATAAATTTAAATATTATATTTTTCTAATAGTTTAGCTCTGTGATATTTGTGAACATTCAATTATTCATAACACTGTGCTTATCACATGTCAAGCAGTTTCGTTGTACTCCTAAGTAATTTGCGACTTCACCGTTCGCTGGACGGACACGCGGTTCTCGCGCTCATCTACTACGCGGCAACGTGCATTATATGCTTAATTAATTTTGACTCGCGAGGCGCGAAGATAGTAATAATTCGACCGTGTCGTCAGGGAGAGCGAATTTGGTTGACGTTTGCACGTATCCGGCTAGATTATGCGGGATTATACAGGCGAAATGTACGCCGTAAATCACGAGTTAGCTCGGCGACATTTCGAAATAACCGTAAAAGGACATATGAAAGCTCGCTGGCAAATGGACATTCGGCGTGGGCACAATAGAGAGAAAAATAGCAGTGGAAAGACGATTTCAGTACGCTTCTTGAGGTTGTTTGGTGATTTAAAGCTCTCTTGTGTAGGTATAGAATATGAGGAGACAGGCGCATGAAAATTTGCAAAATATAATTTTGCTATTTGTAGCTATATTGAGATATTTTATTTGATTGTGAGATTTTCCTTGTAATGTACAATTATAAAAAAATTAAAATTTCTTTGAAGTTGTGATAATTTTTTATGAATTTACATTATAATGATATAATGATGCTAACGCAGGAATTGATAAATCGCGATTGTATGTTTAACAAGTGGAAACAGTCATTATTGATTTATAACTGTTTTACTATTTTATTTAGACGATGATGGTTATTAAGTAGGAATACTGTTAACAGTGCTTCATTGACAATTCAGCTCCCTTGATATTAATGTACTTTAAAAATTATCCGAAGCAGAAATACTCAATTTTCTTTTAAACTTAAAATCATTTTTGCATGGAAAGACGAGTACTATTTATTTTATTTAATGGTTATAGTTTTTTACGTTAAATTTAAGCCAAAAAACGAATAATATTTTACTTATGAAATAAAGTCGCATTTGTCACCTGTGGTCATTATGTGGATAAAACAATTATTACAATTGATGTAGTGCGACGTAATTAGTTTTCCGTGAAAATGTTCGCCGGTTTGCAAGCCGCGGTTCGTCCGCGATGATTTGCCGTATATATTTATACGACGAATCGTTGTCGACGTTACTGAATAATTCATTGAATTTGCATTTTGATTCGATCAATTTCTCGGTGATAAGCGCATTATGCGGCAAGGGCAATTTGGAACCCGTGCGTTGCGCTGGAGCGCGTACAACTCCGTCAAACGAACGAAAAGCATTATCGTCGATTATTCGAAACGCAGATCCGACGACGACGCGGGGCAATTTGCAATACGGTGCGCATCACGCACCGAAATTACGAGACGGAAATTTGGTCGCGGTGCGTGGTATATGAAATGCGAAGACCGAATGTACCTGTAACGAATGCGCTTTCATTTCATTCCATAGTTATGTAATTGCACGGAGCATCACCGCATGTTGTTGGCTTGATTAAAATTCCTGCTATTAACTATGCGTTGAATTGTTGAACAACTGACTTTATAAATGGGTTTGGTTTTGATTTTCCTGCGGCTAACGCGGTAAGTTAAATATTTCTAAGAGCGCGTTGATGGAGGGTTTTGTATGTATACTTAAAAAAACATGCTCAAAAATGTATTAAAAATAACGTTATATTTTGCGATTATTTCTTCTCTCGCCATTTTTTAAATGAAATTATTTTATGTTGTACATCACGTTTCATATTTGGTTCCTTTAAATAACAATACGATACATCCGTATTAAAATTCTCTTAATCTATTTTAGCTTTGCAGAATTCCGTACACAATATTAATTTGCTGAAATGGAAATTACTTCTTGCACTATTTCGCAACAAGGAATTTTACAAAAGCGAAACAATTTGTAGATCAGCTGCTCGTATAGTTAATCTTATTAGAATTTTTTAGATTACTCTGAGCATAATATTATAACAATTATTATGCATATATATGTCAGTGGATGCTGACAAAGCGGTCGTGCGAAGTATTAGCAAATATCGACAGAACGCTCGGATTTTCGTGTTGATACAGCCCGACTGCTACCACGTCCGTATACTCGCCAGTATACTGCTTAAGGCGCGTATACAATGTAAGCATGTAGCTATGTACATTCGATACATAATGCGGACGATGCAGATACACGCTATGATGGTTGTTCGGTTGTTTACGCTTGCCTTCGAGGAGATAAAAGCCAGGACATCTTTTCATGAGGAGCCTTTCTCGGAGTACACTACTAGAGATTCAAAGTAAGCGATATCTAGCCACTGCGGGGTGTTAGTCCACTGAAAGCCATTCACAATTTCACATTCTGTAGTTCTCGTAATGGACAAACTTGTCTTTTCTGTTTGCTCAATAGTATTCTTTAGAAATCGTTATAAAAGTCAAGTGAGACGCGTAAGTTTCTAGCTTAAAACTCTTACGTGATGAACAGATTATAAAATTTCACTCAAAAATTGGAAAATATTAGTAATCATTTAAGGCATTATTTAAAATATTGTCAATGTAATTTTATTAATTTTTTTTTCGAATTAATTTAAGAATTTAAGAAACGAAGAATTTAACGTTCATTTATTTTTATTCATTGTAAAAAGAGTCGATTTAAAAGAAAACCGTAATAAAAATTTCAGCAGCACTATTTTAACTATGATAGATTGTTGAAAAAGATATTATGCCGGTATAAAGAAATATTATGTCTGTCTAGCTGGATAAATTCGTTAATATATTGCCGTCGCCGTCATACAATTTAGAGACCTTCTTTCTTTTGTGGCTAGACATTTGTATTGTCCTGAGCATTTGTAGTAACACATGCCAGTGCGCGGTTCCACGAATAATACGCATTATGAAATTGGCATGCATGTCCATTGGGTCTTAGCCAGTGGGGGTATATCGCTTGTGTATTTGTTCAGTCCTCCAGATTCCTAGTGCGCCGGCGATATAAATAATGACGTAGACTCCTCCGCGTCCTTCTGTGTCGTTTTGCTTCCGCGTCTATGCAAACGAAATACAAAGAGCAGCTTCAGTACTTTGCAAGAGACAAACGAGCATCCTTAAAGTGCGCCGCGCTTTTGTGAAAAGAACTGGCGTCGAAATGTATTGCGAACGTTACGCTGATTCTATTCTCGAAAGCGCAATGAAAAACGAACGTACATTCGTGGTATTTCAATTTACGTTCTTAATTAAATACGAGCTTCTTGTCGGAGTATGCTAAACATTTACAATGTTGAAAGGTGTTTCATGTGTACGAGTTTCTGTATCCGGAAACACTACTTTTTAATGAAAAATTTTTATATTAAATATTTACAGAGAGAAAATTAATTTTTAAATTGCATTACAATTAGAATAAAAGTAAACGTTGAAATAAAATTTGAAAATTTAGTTAAAAATTTACTTTTCTCTCTCTCTCTCTCTCTCTCTTTAGAGTTTACACTTTATAATTAGATTACTGCAAGTTAATAAGTTTACGCAAACTAGGTGTGCATGGCAAAAATTGAATAATTAGAACGTTCTCCTCTCGCTGAGTTAAAGTATTACCATATAAGCCGCTTTGCGGAATTATCTCGTTGTAAACTTTCCACCTCTGCCAATAACTATATTTTTCCTATAAGTCCGTATTCCGACATGCCATAAATATTTAATACTCAACCGTAAAGTGGCGTTACGCTTGTGCGGTTATGCCTGATTTTTTTGCAGCGATGCATCAAAAGGCAGGAAAGAGAGAAATTGCAAGCGCACGCGAAATCCAGTTTTGCTTATGGCACACTTATCTATCTATATTCGTCGACTTATAGTTATTTACGTCGGAAAATGGCTTGTAAAGATACAGCAGGTAGCATACGATCAGCGTGCAGTGTAATCCAGCGGAGTTAGAAGCAAAATGAGCGTTTTAAAGAAGCCTTGAATTTTACAACAATATTTTACTTTTTTTTTTACTCGTTAACGAGGATGCGTATTATTAAATCATAAATCAAGTTTAATGAGCTTTTAAATAATAAAAACACGAGGAATTTTTTAGCGAAATACAATAGTGATGATCCTATCTACGCACTTTGAAGTGTAGCAAATTAGAATACATTTAGCATTTGAAAATATGGCAACGGAATATATTAGGTATAAAGATAGACATTTCAATCTATAATTTATCATGAAATACAAAAATGACTAGCGTTTATTATGATAGGAGGATCAATACGTTTTTCTAAAGCAGTTTTCCATATTTCTTCGCGTGTCGATAACTGTGCACGCTGTACACCGTGACTATATCGTTTGTCTTGCAGCGAGTTATAAAACGTTCGACGGTTTTTACTAGACCTCTTTCTTATTCCGATCGTATCGCATACCGTGCCAAGCAAGAAAAACTTTGAGCGTAAAAAGGATTCCGGGACGAGAACGGGTAAGGGAAGTGACGTTGCTGCGTGCAAACTTCCGCGAAATAAATACGAGATTCACGAGGGTTCGACATGTTGTAAAGTAGTTTCCTCCTTTTTCCAGTTGCGATACGTCCACAAAGTGATGTTATGCGAGCACAGTATTGAGAAATTTTCAAAGATCAATGAAGTTAATGATTAAAACCAATTTTTCCGGAATTTATGTTATTAAAAATATAATATTTATTGTGCGATTAAAATATATATTTTTTTTTTTGTTTAAATAGAACAATGATAATTATATTTCTATCAATTTTCAACAATTTTATGCAAGTCTCATAATATCGTATAACGTGATTCATGTATTGAAAATATAATGATAGCAATGTATAACGCTATCTCGTTACTATTAAATCTTATTATCCGACTTGAAAATAAGGGATATAATAAATCAATAAATAAAATGAACAGTAAAAAAACAAAATGTTTTCGTATTCCAGAAAAAGATTTATTTTCTTTCTCTGGTTTGAACATTGCCTCCTGAAGATAGCATTCTTATGCCGTACATATGCAACTGGAGCTAGGAAAGTAGAAACATCTTTAGCTGTTTATACCCCTTTTTACGGCGCGTAAAAAGCAGCACGCCGCAACAAGGAGTGTGTATTACGCATAACGAACTATTCAGTTTCTAGTGCATACACGATGAAGCAGCGCAAGAACAGCTGAGATCCCCCTTCTCAACTGCTCCTTTATTTTTCGGCCAGTTTTCTTTGCGCTTACACGAGTGCAAATTAAAATTGCTGCTCCAGACCTTCACTTAACCGTCTTGCACACGTTGTGCGTTTAATGTCTCTCATTTTAATTAAAGACAGGTGGACTTTGCCGCCTCTGAATTTTGCTCATAAATGTTGCGTACGCTTAAGAATAAGACGAAAATTTCAGTATCTGATAACAATGAAATCTTATTTTATACCAATTGCTTTCGAATCATCTATGATTGTTTCTAATATGTAATATTTAGGAATCTTATAACGTCATTATAATTATTTCATATAGATGAAGAATAACGTGGAAATAATTTGATAAATGAAATTAACGCGCACTTCGAGTCGAATTGCTGCAATACCCGACTCATTAATCATTTTAATTCTTCCTTTCCCATGTTAGTCGTAAAAAAATTTTATTTTAAGCGTAAATGTTTATTCCGCGAGTAATGGCCGCAAACGTAATTTTAAGTACGTAGCAATTTTGTTTTGCTGTGGCAGCTCGCGAAGAGAAGCATTTTTCTCCGGCGCATATCTCGTATTTCGCGATATACGCGTATTATCGTTTATAACGAATCGATCAATGCAAGGTACGGTATTATTCTGTTAAAAGCACTTGTGTTAAATATTGTCTTTTTATACGAGTTATTCGATTAATTTTTACTGTAAATTATTTTTTTACGATTATGCTGGCGAGTTAATGGAACGAACAATATGTGAAACGTCATATCACGAAATTCACTGCTGCAGTGTATTAACCGATTTATCACTTTAAGAATAGTGCAGGCAGCATTACAGCATGAGTCTCGGCATGCTAGTAAGGTAAACCGCTTACGTATTCCTTGCGCGTAAGAGCCTCTGACTGAGTAATCTTACAATCATGTGTATCGGATTACGGTAGGGTTTACGTGGCATAGATGGGCTTTAAAGAGGTCAAGCTTACTTCGTTTCCAAAATAAATTTCCATACGTTTCATTTATGCGCACATGATGTTTCGTGTACAAAATAAACGAAAAGTGAAAGTTTTGATCTCATAAACATAGAAAATTTGTTTAAAAAAACTGTTTTGTATATTTTATATCTCACTGAAATGAATATTTGGGGAATAGTATTTTAATAATATTCTGAATTTTAATAATATAATATTTTAATAGTGTATAATATTTAAAATTGCTTAAAAATTTTTAATTTTTTGGTAACTTTTTAAAAAAAAATTTTATACGTTAACTATTATTATCTTTGCTGGGAAACAAATAAAATCGACAAAATAAAAGTATATAGGACGTTGCTTGCGCTGCGAAAATTCCAAATTAAACAAATTCTAGCGGAAGGCTGCAAGAATTTCTAGTACACCTAGCAGGCTGTTTGAGCGTGGTGGATGAATAATTCGTATGAAGTTTTTAATGGGGGGGAGTCATTACGTGTGTAAATGTGTCGCACTTTATGCTCACTCTTTATTTCACTATATTCGCAATTATGCGATAATAATAATAATTAATTGAAAACAATTGTTTCGATCCCAGATGATTTTGCATGGTAAATGAGCGAATACAATCTCTCATTTGAATCAGCAACGTTAATTGATGCTTTAATTTATCACGACAAGTGAAATATAAATTGCATAGACTGGTGAAAAATATAATATGCTTTCATTTGAGTTTAATATATTGGTTTTATCATGTGCATTATGTTACATTAGCAAAATGACGAACAGATGCAAGTTTACTTATTCGTATTAAAATTTTTTTTAATTAAAAATGTGCTTTTGGGTTGTGCATATTTGATGTTTTAAATTTGTAATATATAAAACAAAAACATTGCAGTTTAGAAGAATAAAATGTACATTAAAATGTAATTTTGTTGAAAGTTTGCAATAAAATAACATTAAAAAGTCGACGCTATGTATGAGCGTTACGATTTCTTTTGAACGTACAGTTTTTATGAGCCTTTGAAACGCGTGAAGTATACAATTGTTATATATTCTATCAACTATATAGACGTGAAACGCTTCAATGAATGACTCAACATTGCCTCTCGATTGAACGATGAAACAGTACCCACTATATCTCATCGAGAGATGGTTTTTAACGTTTTAGAGCTATACGTGCTTTAAAAAGTGATGATAATAATTTTTACGGCGCACTACTTTTTCTTCCATTAACTACATAAAAATTAATAATTGTCACATTAATAGAGGAAAAGTGAGATGTTCATTATGACCAGTAAAACTATTATGACCAATAAAATTGAATGCACAATTTTATGCATCTTATTATGCTTATATTTTAAATTTTATCTTTTCGATAATAATAGAAATTATATATGCAATCATACGTAAATAAAAGTAAGAAAGAGAGAAGAAGAGAGAGAGAGTATGAATGTTTTCAGATATTTTAAATTTATCATTTCTGGTCAATAAAATCACAAACTATTACATAAAGATGTAAAAGAAGGAAGAGAATTTGTGAAATCGGATATTATTTTATTCTTGATTTTTATTATATATAAACAGCTATTTTTATTGCGTTACATAAATAACAAAATAATGCAAGAAATTCCATTTATAGCAATTCGGTAGCAATTGTGCCCAGTAAGTGGCCATAATAGTATTAGGTTTCTTTCGCATCGTATTTCCATAAATTGAAAACTCATAGCAGCGTGCGCGTTTAAAAACTCTGGAAAAATATGACAATGTAACCGCTATGTTGCTTGTTCGCTTATAATCAACAAGACTTTATACCCGTAAAACTCGCGAGACAATTGTTCGAGCAGATTCTTATTGCTGTTCACCATTGCAAAAATGTTCAATCTCTTTCAGACTTAAATGGCTGTTTATAAGAAAAATTTATTTATTTAACAATTTATTTAACAATTTAACAAATTTATTTTATTTAAAAATTAGAAATAATGTCAAATGATTCAATTTAAAGTAAATTATTTTATATGCAGAATGTATTAACTCAACAATTTATTTGTCAAAAGTATTGGTTTTTTATTTTAATTGTTCCTTGCAGTGTGCTGTTTTCTTATTACTTGCATAAATTGTTATTTTTCTAATTTATTACAGATCTAATTTTTATTACAGATCTGGTTCTTGTTCTCTTTTTTACAAATAGAATAAAAAGATGATAAATTCTTACTTATTAGTGCGAAATATATTTCCATAACGCTAATGAACTAAAGATATGTCTATTGCGATGGGTTGATTAGATCTGAAAGGATAAAAGTTCGCATGTTGTATGAGCATGTTTTACGTCTTTCTTTGTTTCTTATTTCGCATCGACATGTAACAATCTGTTCTTCGCTGCACGCAAAAATGTCCATCTCACGGTGATATCGCAACACGGGCGTTACACGGGCGACGCAATAACGGAAGGAAACCGAGGTGCGTCGTACAGTATTGCACGCTTGGCGAACATCGCAATTGCTAAACTACGATGGAGAACTGCAACCGGCAATAACAGTCTCTCTCTCCGGCATCCTTTGGTCATGTAAATCCGCCTATCTAGTAATACCGAGAATATAGACACCGCGATATCGTCGCGTTACATTGTCCGGGTGAGGATGGGAATTGTATCCGGCTTCTGTCCGCGAAACTTGGCGCCGCGGACTGTGATCGCTGCTGCAGCTTTCAGTCCACGTGCACGACAATCGCTTCACACGACAGTTGCTGTGCGATTCGATTGATTATTCATGAGATATATAAAATTTTCATAAGTCCGAGAAATAAGGGATTGAAGTTTTAGTTTCGTTAGCCAACAAGTATTGTTCTTAACTGCGAATATTCACTTTTAATAAAAATTGCTACGTTTAAAATGCAAAAAATAATACAATTTAATATTTTTATAAATATCTTGTGTAGAAATATATTAGGGAGAGTCTAAAATAATGTAAGATTATCGTTTAATATATTTTTAGTACAAGATAGACGGAACAAAGTTAAAGAAATATTAAACTTGGATTTTATCACACGAGATGAAATACGTCATGTCGTTATTTCAAAGGAGATGTTGCCGATTGTTGCGACAAATGGAACGCTTCGAAAATATTTTCACAGTACGAGAAGGTTTTCACGCAGAGATCGGAGATGCTTCCAAATCGACCGAATTGCAATGGATCGATGAGTCTTTTCTCGCTGCCAAGTTTCTCAATTTATAGAATATTGATGGATCGAAGTAGGTCGTAGGCGCTTTCTACTAGTACGCTCATAGTTTGTTCGTGTTACTCGAAAATATTCTCGAGCACAAATTGCATTTCCGAGACTTGTTCACTCTCTATTGCATGCTACTCAAAATTTATGTGGTTTTACGACACTTTCGCTGATACCAGCCATCCGATAATCTTCCGAGATCTCTCGCTATTTTTTATTCAACATTACTCGTACACAATAAATATTTTTACACTTTTATGCCACCAATATAGGAAATAATGAATAATAATTATTATAGTGAGTATATTTTATCTGTTAAATTATATGTTGAAACTGTTTTAACATAAATTTGATCAAACGTGCAGCTAAGTTTTAGAATATAGTTGATTTCATGCTAAAAGAAATAAATGAAAGAAATAAAAAAAAAAATCATCGATTTTCGGCCGACAGGGTTAAAAAGCTGGAATCTCGCCACCTCGCTGATGTTCGATAAACCGTGCAAAAATCCGAGGGAAAGCGGGCAAAATCCTGACTGCTGAAAAAACAATTGTGTTGTGCGCCATGTGTAGTCGCTTGATGGAAATCGGGCGTGATCGCCTTTTAGATACGTATGATACTTTGTCAGTCATTGGACCACTCTATCTGACGAAAATGTCGAAATGCGCGGCAAACTTGATACGTATGATTCGAATTCACAATCAGTATAAAACTAAATGCTCTTGATGGCAAATAGTGTTTTTATTGTAACGAAATAAGAGAGTTTAAAGAGTCAACTTTATTTCACAACAATACCCGTTGTATGATCCGATTACTTTATTGCAGTAGATATTACGTATAAATTGAAGATATAAAAGAATCTATATTGATGATTTATTTGAAACAAAATAAATTTGTTAAACTTTCTAAAGAGTTTTACATTGGAAAATAAATACGATCAACACATCGATATAAGCTTCTTTGTGCTTACTTTGAAATTACATTATTTGCCATTCTTTTTCTCTAGTTTCTTTGCTGTAGTTCGTAGAGAGTTTTTAGTAGTCTGACGCCAGACTCACCTAACTCGAACCTATCGATACATTGCTCGTAACTGACCTTTCTTTATAAACTATTCTGTTAACTTGTTTTTGCTGAATTATATTGTTTCAAACGCGCCAGCGACGAAACATTGTACGGTGTTGTCATGGCAAATTTGCCGTAATTTTGTGCTTCAAAGCGATAGGGTATTTGGTAACTTTATACCACGTATGTTATGCGATGTCTTTGAATGTCCGAGGACTCTACTGAATCGAGCTTCCAATTTGCCGTTCCAGCCTTAACGCGCTCTGTTTACAAACCGAGCTCCTATTCCAGTTCTTTATTTCTTTGCTACTTTTTTTATCGGCCAAACTATCCTCTAATTTCTCCCTCATTGTAAGTTAATACTATTTTGAAACCGTAGATCCAGCAACCGTAGGCCGGCTGCTCTGGATGCCACAAATGATTTTTCGCTCGTCGATATATTTGTCGTACACTTTGAGTGTCGAACTTCAAACGAGGATTTTCCAAGCGTGTGTGTGTGTTTTGCTAATGTTGCTTTTCAGCAAATTGCAATTTTTACATTGGACATAATTTTATATATTGCATTAATTTTTCTTGATAAACCAAGTATATCTGCTTTGGATATTAAAAAAATTGCACAATTATTTTGTGTGCATTATTTATATCATTGTAAATCAGAATAACTTTTTGCCTGAATGAGTAATTTTGCGACACGGAATTTTTTTGCTTATTGCAAAGCGCATTAATATTTATTATAGAAATAATCGATGACAGAAGGAAATAGAATCGACTAGTAACCGACTAAGAAGAAGTTTACTTTATCACAAAATTTGCAATACAAAGATTTCAGCATGATTTAATCATATTATTGTTTAAGAAATCCTATTATATTTTTGCTTATATCAGCTTCTGTATTGCTTTTTTCTTCTTTCCTTTATCTTAAAAGATATGATGCACTATCTAGGGTTGTGTCAGAAATTGAATTTATATCTCTAATCTTATAGCCGTATACTTGGAAATTTATAGCATGTGTGATAAAATGTTCGAAAGAAACTTCGCAATTTTCGATTGCCAAAGAGGAAATCTCCCATCGTAGACAAAAATATGAAAAGTAACGAAAAATTACTAAAGAATAATTTTCTAAATAATGTATTTTTTATCTCGTACAATGAAGTGTACAGAAATAATCACTTCACTGGTGATATATTGATTAAATAATTTTCGTTGATGCAGTATAAACTTGCTCAAATGTAATAATGAATTATATAATAGTATATAAAATATGCATAATAATATTGCACATAACACAATGAAATTTTCCGAACAAATTAATAATTAGAATCTTTGAATTTGAATTAACTTATTAATTAGCGTAATTGATAAGTTAACGTTGACAGCTTTAAATGTACATAGATTCCGCTTTGCCGAGCGAAGTTATTCACTAAAGTCAGCGCTGATAAATAAGTCTGCCTATTTGGGACGCGTCTCGGTGAGCGATGGGAGAACTTACCGTCGGGCGAATCGAGGAGAATCGGCGCGGAAATCTACGGGCCAATGGAGAAGGCCCTTGGAAGGTGGCTGGTTGCTCGACTCCAGTCATGGAGGACCGTCGCGCTGGAAAACTCGGTTCTCTCTTCGAAGTTGCCCGACTATGAGAGTCATCGGCCGAAATCCCGGAATTCGGGCATCCATCCCACCCACTTTAGCTGGTAACGGGAACACGTTCTTATGTGAAAACGTGTACGTGCTGTTCCTGTGAAACTAAACTATTGGCCATATATCGGCGCGTCCCATTGGTCTTCTTCGAAAGTCCCTAATCTCGTGAATCACGCGATGGAATTCCTGCCCGAGGAAAACTTCGCCGTCTATCGGCGTTTGCCTCCATCCCTCTGTCTCGCACCTTTCTCCTTTATCCTTTTCCCTCACCGTGAACTGCGAATTCGCTTTCGTGCTGTGATGATGTGACATAATGTACTATCAGAAACGAGAATTTGGGGCAAGTTTTGCGCTTGAAAGATTGATGCACATATTTCAGCAAGTCTCCATGAATTAATAATGCACTTGATGATTAGCCAAGACTCGGAAGTTAGAAAACACTTTTATCTCTGCAATATCGGTAAAAATAGTTTCATTAATCTTTACCTTGCGGATATTTAACTCGATAAAATTGACATTTGACATATTTATTGTAAATTGACATTGTCATCGCGATTGAAGAAAGCAATATCGGCTTGGTCTAAATTTGCTTTAACTTTTAAGAACTTATTAATTTTCTGGCATATTTAAGAGATTTCTTGATATTTATTGGTCTTAAAGAAAAACTTGCATGTAAAATATAAATAATTTTTCAATCTTTATATAAAATTTATTAAAAATTCGAATCACTGTGAAAATAAATACAAAGCGAATGGTATAATTAATTTAAATTGACTTTTGTTTGCCATCAACCGCGATAAATTCAATGGTAGATTTTTATGCTTGTAGACGGAAGTGCGTATGCTGTGTCATATAAAATACGGAATATATAGACCGCGGACAGGCAAATTGGAAATGTTTGTAAAAGGAACACTTGTCAAATACAATATCCCGATTTCGAATCGGTGATGGAAAATGCGTTCATCAGCAACTGTGTTTTGTATCTTTGAATGCGTTTCCGGTGCATGGATTGGCTGCAGCAGATTTTATATTCACGACACGGCTGCATCCTGACGAAAGCGAAGCTTTTATTTTACTGGGCTACGCCAGGTGATACTATCGCCAGGATATGTACGAATAGCTCTATCTATTTTTCTCTTGTTCCCGTTCTCGTATGTTCTCATATGTGAATTATAAATGGAATATATCGTTTCGTTTGTCGAGCGTATTACACCTTGTGCGCTCTCATCGATACCTCGATTTCACGCCGTATGAATTGGCATTCATTCTGGTCTTTTCTTGTCATGTAACAAAAATATTCTTTTCGAGTATGATTTACACAGGTTCTATTGGAAAACTTGTGCATTTATAACAAATCAGCTCGTTACTTGCGACAATTTGTATCATTCGATCTTTTCTATTTTACTTTCGTAATTGTGTTGGGTTGAAGTCATTGATAAAAATTATTACATGAATTATATTGATGATATATCTTAAGATTAATGTCATGAAGTGTTTAAAGAGAGAGAGATAACATTATTATTCTGGAAACTTTTTTTGTGTATGGACGTATGTCATTTTGATATTTTGTTTTTAAATTCTAAGAGTATTTTAATCTGATCTTAAAATACAGATATAATTTAGTTTATTTTTCGTAAATTCGTCCAGTTAATGGTACCATTTTTAATACATAACATATATATGTACTAAATAAAAGGTAGAATAAATATAGAATAACTACAGAGTATTTGATTTTAAACGTAGCTTTATTTCTCGTACAACACGATGATGAAAAAGAACTGCATTTTATCCTTATTTGCATATTATGCGAAAATATCGAATATAATCCATGACATTATGAATTTAAATATTCCTATTATTGTGATAATGGTTTGAGATATATAAAATCAGCTTACTATAAATAAAGCGGATGTATGTGTTACAGCAATCTATAAATTAGCGTTTCAATTACAAAATTTTTGATATAATCTTCCCTAATCTATAAATTTAAAAATATCACAAAGTTAAACTTATCGTAATTTCGCGGAATTGCAAATTTGTGCAATGCTCTGTTGACTTCTGTGCAACAAATTATCTTTGCAATTAATTCGAGTCGGTAACCATAACGTTCGTGGATTCACGTGTGTTAAAGCGCGATGGAGTGCGTTATGAGCGTGTAAAAAGCGTTCTGCAAAGCAACCGTATATTTAATGTTTCCACCATTCGTTGTTTAATCGTTCGTTGTTTAATCGTTCGTCATTTAATCATTCGTTTGTTTAATCTCTGATTTCTCGGCGCGGCATTAATTCTTTCTCGGAAATTCCGAGAAAATTCTTGAATAAGTCATGGAAAAGAGCGGTAAAGAAGAACAAAAAGAAAAAAAAATTTTAAGGCAAATATATTCAGAATAATGTTCTGTTAAAAAAAAGAAGCTTATCAGTGCTAGAGACTTACTAAAAAGATATTCTAACACTGTTGAGCAATGTCGAATGAGCCAAGAAAATTAGTGTTTTAATAATTAATAATTTTTAGGTAACGTATCTCAATGATTAATTTATATTGACGCGTATTTTATGTTCGAGACATCTAAAAGAAAGCGAAATATACGAGTATTTTAGACGCCACAATCTGTTGGCGTGAGCGTAAATATGCTTTGACGTTTGCTGGCGAATTTATTGGGTTGATAAGGATAAGGAACGTATTGCAAGCTCGACCCGATCAAGAGAATACTGTATGCGTGCATCCGCTGACCGCCGTCAAAGCTTGATGTTGCCAGCGGTGCAGCTGCATGCATCAGCATCTGTCAGCGCTCAGTAGCTTGCCGATAAAGTATCCTCCAATATCTCGCTACATGGGTGTCTGTATCCGCTGGCACGTTACTCCGTGGCACGTGGCGATGCATGATAACCGAGGTCTGGAATTTCAGTGCTAAAATTTATCAAATAATGATACATGAAATGTTTCAGAAAAATTTATAAAGAACAATTCAAACTGTTGAACGGAAACTTTTATTCATTGCTTAATGCAAAAACTTGGGCGTAACTTTTGTTAAATACAATAAACTGGAAAAAAAGAATTATTATTATGATACATCTGGCGGATCGTATATATAAAATGGTATATTATGATAATAATGACAAGAATAAATGTTTTTTACATCTACATTCTAATATTCTTCATTCGAGTAACTATATGTACTTATTTAGTCACATTTTTGCGCATTGCGGTTGAAGTAAATATTGCTTCTATTTTTATGGTTAGTCGCGATCATATTTTATTCGCTATCTACATCAGTTTAGTTGAATCGATAATGCGGATGGTATACACGTCAATCATTTTCTTGCTTCCATGTTTTTTGATGGATCGGTATATTTCATCAATATATTACAAATGATATATGGAGAATAAACAAAGAAAAATCAATATATAACGAGAGTTTAATGATTTATAATATTTTAAATTTATCCACGTAATCAAGATATCTCATTAAAGCTAATATTGACCACGCATTTAGCAAAACAATAAATTTAAATTTATATAACGACAGTAACAATATAACTAGAATAGTACTCTAAAGTAATAATGTACGACGATATAATAACACTGAATTAATAACAATTATCTTGTAATATGTAATAATGTGCAATAATAACTAAATAATGCTCTATAATTTACGTTTGCGTTGGAATAGGAATTATATATGTATAAATTCCGTGGACAAATGACAGCATGAGAAATTAGTAATATACAATGATAGTGAGTCCATTAACGCCTGTCAACACATCGGCTTTTCTATGGTGAACTCGTGTCTCTCGTTTTCAACGACATAAAAAATTCTCGAAAAATACACACCTAGTAACGAAGAATTATTGGAAAGCTACTATATGAACGTGCTTTTACGTCGCGTATGACCAATGATGCACTTTACAACATATCGCGCCTGTCGTTATCGACATGAATATCGCGTTTACGACCATCATTGTAATCTCGAAATTTAACTATCGCACTTTCCTACTTCCCAAAGAGGATATAATTCCATAGGCCTTCATAGGCCATAACGGATGTAATGATCAACCGGCTAAGGACGAGAGAGCATTATATAGGATACTTTAACAACGTTGTATCAAAACCGACATGTCTGAGCTTTCATCTCTGGATTAATTATTTCTGAATCTTTAATCAAGAAAAGAAATATCAGGATGTTCAATAATATATTTTTACATATTTATAGATAACACAATAGTTTTTGAGAATTTTTGGTCATGTATTAGCAGCAAGATTTAAATATTTCGACTATCGTTATTTTTAAATTAATATAGATTTAATATAGATTAATAATTAATATTAATATAGATAATTAATATAGATTAATAATTAATATAGATAATATAGATTTTATTACAATAGTTTGGAAAATAATTAATTATGTCAAATTTTGGAGTTGTGTTTCAATTAAAAATTGAAGAGGAACGAATATGTCTTTTCTTTCGCATTTTTATATGTGTGCGTAGATAAAGAGAAGTACGTACGCCTCGGGCGTGAAAAGTTTGAAATCCATCGTTGCTGGACACTTTGTACAAGCTCGCGCCCGATCGTTTCAAGCTTTCTCGCTCGGACAGTTCCTCGTCCTCGGCCGCCATTAAATTTCCCCGCCCGGAGCTTTCGCCCCGATCTTCACGATCAGACCCCGAAGTTTCCCTCTCTCGAAATCGTGAAATATGCAGCCCGGGGCAAGTACGTGCCAAAACTCCTTTGTTTTGCGCTAGTTAAAAGTTGGTGCCGGTCCAGAGATAAGAGGATAAAGAGCGGTCCGCGCAGTTGAAGGCGGGAGGGGGAAAACTGGAATCCCGAAGAAAGGCGCGACGAGAGGATCCAGATTCGAATATCGGCGGACGACACGGCTGGAGAAGAAGAAAAGAAGCGAGGGAGGGGGGCTCAGTTGCGCTGAGAGTATTATTTTTATCTCCCGGTAGGGTACCGCCGCCGTTTTCCGTGCCCCTTTCCCCGGACGAGGAACCGTGGCGAGCCAGCCAAGTGCCGCCGAGAGTATCCCGCCGAGAATCGATAGGTTTAAGATGCGAGAGTTATGTGCCGCGGTAATTCCCCGGTGCAATGACTTAAGTATAGCGAGTAGCCGCGCCGTCCTTTACGCCCTCGTGGTTTTATCTCGCGCAGCCGCTTCCGCGGTTCTCGAGGGGGTGCACCGAGGATGTTTGCGACGCGACTCGTCGTTGCGCATCACTTGCTCGCGGCTCGAACACGCGGTGCCTAAAGTTGCACGAAAATTCTCCGGTACCTTCCTGCCGTAATTAGTTACGCATCTAATATCATAAATTGTCTATTTCTTTATGTATTAATAAATTTTTTCTCAGATTTCTCTGCCTGAATTTTTATACAGTGGATTAAAGATTTATTTGTCACGTAAAGCCTAATTAAAACATGCAGATTAGACTATACGAAAATAACGCTAGCTCGTTTACGTTCGGCTGAATCTTTTAAGAAATCTCGCTGTTTCGTAGCTTGCAATTTTTTATTTATCGGGCGAGGAGAGAGAAGACTCCAGATTTGATTCCGTCTTTAAGTGTATAAATAAATATTTTCCGCTTTATACTTGCATCAAATGTTTGCCATTGCGCAACGTTTGACGCGGAGTTTGCGTATACGATGTTCTTTGAGTTCTTTAATATCCAAGTGAATCCGGCGCCGTCTCGTAAGGAGAAACTGAGAAGCAAAGCCGCTCTGCGAATCCTTTCCCAGCGGGAGAAGTCGTCATCGCCGTTTGTTGATGCGTTATCGCAACCGGACGCTTTCCCAAAGAGGGCCCGCATCCATGAAATACTAGTCGAAGTTTCCATCGGCGAAACTTTGTTACCGGGTCGCTCTCGCGTAAGAAGCTCGTAGGGAAAAACTTGCTCGACGGAATGTGTCGTGCGCCATTTGTCGTGTAACAGACGCCGCCGTAGATCCCGCCGTGCCACGTGCTTAACATTTCGCAGCAAATAGCTTACTTCTTAATCCTTTCGCGCCCGGTCTGGCTCAGCCAGACCGAGAAACGTTCACAATGGTCGGGGTATTACGTTAGTCTTTTTTGCGAGTATGAAAGAAAGTTGCAAAGAGCTTACGTTGGTTTATATAGGCGTAAGACAAAAGCGCAATATATTTAAAGCATATTACTTTATTACTTGAAAGTTTTCGTTATATTTGTCAAGACTGAGGTAAATTAATAAATATTATTACACGATACCCTTCATCTTTATTTAAGCATCGACGTTTTATCTTTAAGATTTATGAAATATGTATTAAATTTGTTAATTATTATTGCAAGAATTTCTACAATTCATGTTTTTTTACAATTGCTATCTAAAATCTTATCGTTATTTCGGTATAAGAAATTATCCCGAGATGCCAGTGCATCATATAACTGTCATTTAGCTTTTAAATAATAAATTGTTGGAAAAGCGGATACTACTCGACGTGCAAGTGCATCTTTGAAATTTTTACGAGGCATGAGGAATATTTGGAGCGGAAAAGCGCAGGACATAAACATGCGCTGTTATCTGTCACGTTGATCATGTCTAACGAATGAAAAAGTGGCTTATAATGGTGATCTTTTACCGAGATCTTTTGATGTTTGTGACTTAATATTTAACTTTAACTTTTGCACAGTTGTAACACATACTGTAAGTAAGGGCATAGCTTAGGGTAAAGGAAATAGGTTGAGACATTATTTTTAATGATTTTTATATGATTTAGGAATTTTATCTACTTTCTTTCAGTTAATTTTTAACACCCTACTTTTTATCAAGCTTTTCAATTTTACGTTGAACATCTTGTTAGGAAGGTTGAGACTTATATTATTTTTATATGATTCAGAAATTTTATCTACTTCTCTCAGTAATTTTTAACACCCTACTTTATCAAGCTTTTTAAATTGACGTTGAATATCTTGTTCGGATTCTGGCTAAGCAGTAAGTACCGAAGAATAGTGTCTTCAATTTTTGAGCATTAATATTTAGAAATTCCCTAGCAATGGGAATTTGCGTTGGAAAGCCAGTCGATAATTTCCACAGCGGATTTGGCTTTGCATGGCCGATTTTCCGGGCGCATCCTTTACCTCGTTCGCGAAGCGCCCAAGCGTGACAATTTTGCATTATGCCGCCGATTTCTATGACCGCAATGTCTTTTACAGAAAGCCCGGTAATCTTCCACAAGAACGACGCCGTGCGTTGTTACTTTCCATTTTTCAAACATCCTGCGTCGCGGCCGCGGTGCATCATGTGTCATCGATTTCGCGTTACCGAATACGTATATGGTGCATTATAAATTTTTCACCCTTCAAACGTCCCTTTCTGGCGAAATCCGATACATGCTACTATGAATATTTTACGGCCAAATATTCACGCGTTTGCGCGTTTCAAACGCTATCGAGATTCAAAGAATACGCTTGTTATTTAATTATTATCTTTTAATTTTTAGTTTTCAAAATACATACATATATTTGTAAAGATCGAATCTATTCTTTAAAGATAAGATTTAGATAAAAACAAAACAATCAAGATAATAAATTTGCTTAATTATTTATGATATTTATAAATAGCATCAAAATTATTATCGTGAACATTACTCAAAAATTTGAAAATTTGTTACTTTGAATATACAGGTTTTTATTTATTTTTTATTGTTCAGAAACAAATGTTTGACCATGTTGGATAGAGAAACATCAAAAAAGCGTTATTGTTCAAGCAAATTTTTATGCATTGAGCACACATTGTATAGTATGTTTGGGCATGCATGTACGCGAATGATACTGATGGCGCAGTGCTCTCGAGAAAAGAGATGCACATTTAAATCGTTAGCGTAGAAATTGGATTGTTCAACACGAATACATACATGGACTTTTATTTATGGTCTGCACGATCTGTGCACCGATGTTTTGAGCATTGAACGATTGCCGAACATAAGTTGTTCATGCGTTTGACAATACGCGATAAAAGTATGTCACAGTTTCTATTCGTTTATGACTCACTGAGCAGAATAAATTGAATGAATTGAACAGTTTAAAAAAAATGATATTTTACTACCTCTTCGAACAAAACGGTACTCGATGCTTACTAATTTTTATGTTTATAACTTTAATTTTAACTAGATTTTTATAGTATTAGTTTTTTAGAGATTTGATGAAATAAATAAGTGATAAAAGAAAAAAATAATGAGGTTCGTGAAATATTTTTAAGGAATAATTAACTTTAAATTAGTGTAAATATATACGAACTTTATTTTTGCTAATTTGATCTCATTATTTACTTGAAATTCTGTGAGATTTTTTTTAAATCATTTGCAATTTAAAGATTAGTTGTTTTTATTTTGCTCATGCATTTCTACGGTCTATTGTCTTACGGCGAATACGGTCTGGGGTAATAAATTTACTAGTCAGTTTCTTTATCGATTTATCGTTCTATTTGGAATTGGAGTGTCATTCAATTCGTTTTTTTTTTTTCGCAAAAGACTCCCTTTATTCTGGTCACAGCCGTATTTTACTATATATCAAGTATTCTAATTCGTTTGTTTCAATTGTCAAACTTCGATCGCTCGACTTATTTGCTCAGTTCTTCGTGCAATTCGATTTTTTGCTTCTCTTTTATTTTTTAATTTATTTTTTTCTTTAGAAAAATATTAAATTTCTTGTCACGCAATGTTCATATTAAGCAATTTGGATTTATTTTTTATATAAATATAATTATATTTAATCTGATATAATTTAATATAAAATTTTTTCTTTTTTTTGATAACTTTAGCCATTAAATTTTTTGCTTTGTTTTTTTTTTTGTAATTTGTCATTTTTATTGTTATGTATTTTTAACAAAATTTTATTGCAAAATAAAATAAACTTGTATTCTTGATTTCTTCTAATTTTTGATATCACATATTTATTATTTTTATCGTGATTGTAATTTATTACTCACTCGTACTTGTGGAACAATTAATCGTTAGCTATATATTCTATAGCACGATACTTCTGGAGTTGACTGATGAAAATAAGACAAAGTCCTGTTTGATGAAAGACGAGGGATAATGGAGCGAGAGTTTGCGAGAGGTTCGAATGACAAAAGAAACAAAAAGTAAAGATGGCCTCGATTATAATTAATTGTTCGCTAGTACGACGTAAAACGGGTGATTATCACGGTGTCTAGTCTTCGTGTCATGTTTTCCAGCTGAGTACTTTAATTCTTCTTTCTTTGTGTCCCCTCGCCGATGGCTGCCGGAAACCGGTGCACCAAGCTGTTTATCACCGGAGCACAAATTAGGTTTCCGTTTGCGCGGGACACAAAGATGACTGTCGAAGTAATTCGGACGTACTAAGACGTTGTAGTAGAAATAGAGCAGTATTCTTGGCGCGCGAGGCAGGCGGGCGAAGAAAGGAGAATTCTCTTTTGTTTGAGAGTTCCGCCCAAAGGATTCGGAAGAGAAAATTGCCTCCTTTTTGCCTCGTTTCGAGACGATATCATGTACTATACAGGAAGGTCTTTATAGAAATTTGCTAGGTCCGCCGAAGAATGGAATGAGATGGACGATTTATGTTGGGACAATCTTCATTTGGTGGTATTGTAATTTAAGATATTTTTGTGTTCTGCTTCATCTTATTGATCTTACGTAGTCCATGCATTACTCTTCTGTTACTAAAAGGATAAAGAATCATACTATAGTTGAATTTATATTAACTAATAATTAAATTGCATAAATATTAAAATGTTTGCGATGAAAATTTATTTTCTTATATCTGTCTGTGAAATTTTTAAATTATCTGAATTTATAGTCACTCAACTGTTTCAAAAATATGTATATATCAACAAAGATAGAAGTAAATTGTCATAAAGTAAATTAGAAAAGATTGAGTGTGATTATCTTACAATTAGTTTTGCGAGCGTAGTTAATTTCACGTGACAAATTTGTCCAGATTCAATTAATTTTGCATAATAGTTGATTTCAGAAGTAGATCTCGTATCTATTGTGATTTCTGAAGTCTCGCAAATTTAATTCTCGAAATTATCTTCCGCTTGAGAAATTGATTGAATACGAAGATTAGATCTCTTGGTTGAAGCAACATTTACTGAATAATCAACGATTGAAGGCTCTCATCTCAGAAATATTCCGCCAAAACAATGGGGGATTATCTTATTATTTTCTCTATTCTCTTTATTTTAATTTGCTCTTATTATCTTTCATGTCTTGCATTATTTTCTTAGCTGCATTATGCAATATTACTGTAATGCCATCCGGAGAGAAATATTTTTTATATTTTTAGTTATTTCAGAAAAGATTAGTTAAATAATTCTATTTTATTTTATTATTTTTTATTAATAATATTTTTATTTTATGAAAGGGGTTTGAGGGGTAATTAATTTTTCAATTTTTTTTTTTATAAATTACAATAGCATGTAGAATAAAATAGGTTCGTTGCGCATAAGTTTGGCGCGAGACATGATCATGTCTCTTGATAATTAATATATATAAGCTGTAATACACATAGAACGTGATATTTAATAAGATGATATTTAATAAGAAAACATTGTGTTTATTGCATAATATTAGCATTAATAATTATATATTTGATAACTAATTGTTTATGTTATTAATCGAACTGTCATTAATATTATAATTTTTTCCTTTGTTACAGGTAAGTGTGTTTATGTTACATTAAATCTGAGTCAGTCATCGTTCCAGTGCAGTATGGGTGAGTTGTCGAATGAATACTAAGAAAACACGAATAGTTTGCGTTTCCTAGGAGATGGATAATATTCACGTGGTCGATGATGAATTCAGAATGTGAGCAATATTGCTGAGAAGAATAGGAATCTATATCTGTGCGCGTGTGTTGAGGCATTCGTTGTTTTAGATCATCTGAAATAGGAAAACAGTCGCGATCGTTATCGGCGTATTAATACTCGGCTCCCTTCTCGTATTTTATTCAAACGTCTCGTTAAAATCGCCGATGCGGCGATCCAATCATCCCGATCGGTCGCTAGGAAGCGCTTCCGAGCGTTCCAACTCGCGAGCTAACGGCGATGCCGTGGCGGTTGCGGTGAACCAATTCGTCGGGAAGATCCATATTCGGGGGAAGCGATTCCGACTAGCACACCTGCCGCGCTCGTCTCCGCCTCAGATGCACTGAATAGAATTTGCAGAGATGGTTTTGCATTTGCGCATCGCGCGTCGCAACCCTCCTGTGCCGCAAAGCTGTGAAACGTCCTCGAACGTCGATGAGGATATCGGGTTTCCGCGTCGCGCTACGTACGACGTATTTTCTCGAAATCAACTCCCGAAACGTGACCGATACTAATAAGAGATTGCGACGAATATTTGGTTCTAAAAAAACACGCCTTGTTAAAAATTTTAGTTCGAGTTAACGGAAGTAAGCATTATCAATCGCGGTAAAATAAAACCGCAAAAATCTAAAACGGGCGACAGGTTAGTTTTTGCAATTTTCTGTTTAAAATAAATTGAAATCAACAACGACAGGCGATAGTTTGCAGTAAAAATATTGACGAACGCGTACGCTGCGCAGCCCTGACATAACGAAACTTTGACAGAGCGATGCAACCTGCATACCGAGACGTTCTCCGGGGAAAAGGATCCTGGGAGGGTATTTGTCTACCTGCGTCTGACGCCGAGGCAAATTGAGATATCGATTTGCAATTTGGCACGTGGTTCCTATCGCTTGGGAATACCGCCCGCGGCCGACCGTGCAACCAATCGCGACTGATTGGTTCCTGATCTCTCGATCCGGCGACGTGTAGCCGGCAATTTCTTCGGTGGCCTATCTTGTCTGCTTAACTCGAGTCCTTCGGTTCGTTTGTCGCGTCCACAGGAAGATGCATGAGTATTTTATCTCTTCGTAAGTTCTTCAACAATTCCGGTTGACCCCTAAATACACGCAGGATTTTCTTAATATAGAAGTAGGCTAAGATTATTCGTACAAGATTTCTAATGATTTCTTTTGAATCAAGCTTCCGATGTGTAAACGCTGTGGAAACGAGATTAAGAATGCTTAGGAATAAACCATTGAACTGAATTATTATGTTACATAATTAATTATTAAAAATTTATTACAAAAAATACAAAGATTTTTACCGCAACTTGGTTTATTTTTTAATAATTTTGTTATGCATATATTATAATCGGGAATTAATATACATATAAAATAATATTTTTACATTTACATCACACATGGATTCGCATGTGTAATTTGCAAATTTTTATAAGGATTAAGAAAATAATTGTGCGCGAATCCGCAAGACAGATGTACTCTATGTAGGACAAACGCATTATAATCGCGTAGATATGATTCAATTTTGATTACGGAATTTTTTTATTCATACCTACTTTCTTGCGTATCTTTCTTTCGCGAAAGAGATGAACATTAATTAAATCTACACCGGATGCTAACTAAGAATACGACAAAATGTATCGCCGCGACCGGTAAGAACTCCTGATGTACGTTCTGCTAATTATTGCGTTTTGGTGGAACGGACCCCACGTGATGAACGAGCCCCGCAATTGCCGTGCGGCGCCTCCGTTTCTGTTTTCCAGTATTAATTGCGCGGCTACGTCGACGACAGATATAAATCAGGCCTTAATCACTGCCGAGGATCGCAAGCAACCGCGCGCTTTATGGCACGACGGCGTGATGTACGTGATTACGTAAACGTCCGGGGAGTTTTTTTTAATAACAATTGCTGGTCGCAGCAGCGCCAGGCCATCATCAATTTCGCGGTGGCTAGCTGCGCGAAGATCGCGGCGTATTTCGAGACTTTACGAGACTTTTTTGCGCCCGCGCATTAGCGCGACATTATCTGTACTTGCGTTAGATTAAAGCTCATCGATCTTCGAATAATTTTATGCAATTTTTTGCAACGTTATGCGGTCATCATTTTACACGTAGTTATATTTTACACTATAATATATACTTTTCTATATATGATAGTATGGTTTAATCATAGATAATAAAGTTCAAAAATCAATTAAAAAAAATTCACATATGAAGAATTGGCTTGCTTATATACATATGCATATATATGTACATACACACGTACTCTATATAATATATGCCGCATTCTGTACAATACATAGTTAATGAACTAAACCGAGCGTGTAGCGTAATTCTCCCGGCAAAGTACAACATTTCCTCTCTTATTTTACTCAGTCCAGCCATATTTTCGGGAGGGAAATTTTCGCAAAATCGGGTCACGTTGCCATTGTGCCCCGACGAATCATCGCACTTCGTTCGCGCCTGGTGCCGCATGACTTAATTGCGCCACACGTTACGTAATAAAGCCGATGGCGCTTTAATTACTAGAGAGCACAAAGGGTCATTCTAAGGTTCTGAGCTAGCCGCGCCGTACAACTCCAGTCGGGAAGATAAATCACATCTTAATATTACTATCGAGGATAACGCACACTTTGCGAGACGTTAAGATGATTATGCGAGCGAACGCTCTTTGTAGTGATATTCGCCGGAGTACACTCGCAGCCATCAATTTCCATAACTCGAATGATCGATTACTTTTGCCGTTTGGTCTCGAGCAATTTGTTTGAATTGCACTGCGAAATCGAGCGATGATGTATTTTTCATGGAAAAAATAATTTGAAGCTCTGCAAAGTCGCGTCTATATGCAATAAAAACATTTAACTTTTAAAAACTTCTACTATATAGACAGTCCAAGAATTTTTTAAAAAAATTGTGAGATTAAAACATACGTACAATTGATGATGGATTAAATAGTTGTAAAAAATTAATTCTGAAATTTATATAGTTTACTTGTTACATGAAAGTCTTTCTTCGTATAAGAGTTTGAAAATTTAATAATATAAAATTTGTTTCTTTCTTTATTATTTTTTTTAATAGTGCGATATGATTTAAATTGCACAAGACACGTCCATGTTTTAAGACAATAATATTTGTGAGATATGAAATCTTTGAAAAAGGAGAAATATATACTTGTTGCAAAAATTAACGCCGAAAAGAGAGCTCAAAGTATTTTTCTTACCCCGCGGTGGTAGAATACGAATGCATGTACGCGCGAAGTGGTGATGTACATGTGCGCATATTAGCATTAATCAGGATTTACTTTGAGAAACAACTTCCCTGAAAGTGGTTTTAAGGAGAGCCTCATTTTGCCCATATCATAACTCTATTTTAATTAATCCGTATGTAAATGCTTGTGTATTTTCCGGTGTTTCACGCTCTTACTTTGATAAAGATGTGTAATCTTCTTGTAAAGTTTATTTATTTTGACATATTATATTTCTCTTACTTAATTAAGAATTAAAATTATAATTGTAATTTAAATGTGTAACTTATAGAGTCCCGTTATTTTTGAGAAACGTAACTCATACGATAGTTTTTGTTTTCGATAAAGGTATTATTTTTTAATAACACTTCATCATTTTTTAATCATCTTTGATAAAGTTACAAATGCAACACACTGTTTTATTTTATTTGCACAGTTATTCTTTTAATAATTTTGAACGAATTAATTCTGAGAATAAATCATAAAACAATGTAAGAATTTTATTTGAAAATTTTATTAAATTGTTTTAAAAGCTAGATTTTATTATATTATATTAATAAAGTCAGTTTGTTTATTCTTTATTTTCGCGTTTTCTCTTTGTTACTTTTTTATGAAAACGTTAAAGGAATGTGTGTCGCTGAAATGAAAAAGTAAATATCTGGAAGGCAGAGTTGCATCCTATCCTGCTTTTCATTTACTTTTCATGTCGCGATGGTACATAGGCATCTGCACACACGCGCGCAAACACGCTATTTTCGAAGATATTAAACCAATTTTACCTTTATACGAGTACCATCTACATTCATAGACGTTTTAGCAAAGCCGGTTAGACTCTATTAAAAAAAAGTGCCCGGACAAGAAAAGTGTTACCTTCACGTTCTCGCATCTTGCGCTTTCCGCGCTTTCAAAGTGAGTAATACCTACATACGTCGCGCGCGTTTTTACCGGAAACGAAACCCACCGGATGTATACGGTGCGAGACGCGATTACAAGATTTTTCTCTCGGCACATTTCCGTCCCGAGGAAAATTGAATAAGTTGATTTTCTTCCTCGTGCGAGTGGAGTACCGCGACGCGAACAATAAAAGCGCAGACGTCACGGCGGTCTTGATGATGCAGTTTTAATGGAAAAACCATATGTGAGAGAGAGATGCCACGACGGTCTTCGTGACCTGCTTGAGAAATGTAGAAACGACGACGACGACGACCACGATAATGCCGGGTACGATGACAGGGTCCGTTTTACTGGGATTTGCATACGTTTCACGTACTTGTCATTTTTAGACTCTTCGGCGATTTATGTAGTGTGCCATTTGAAAGTTATTTGTTTTGCGTGAAATATCAAACAAGAGGATTAACGCGAGAACTGCAGTATCGAGACCGAAAATGGATACAAGATGTGGATTGATGGTCACGTGATTTCATAGAGCTGTATTGCGAAACTTTAGATTTGTTTACGTAGGATACGTGTGGACGATATTATTGAATCGATTATATTTCGGTATATGAAACGCCGATAGAAATGCTGTTACATGCGATACAATGCACATTTTGTAGTAAAATAAATTTATCGACAATGAGATTATTTTGGTGTGTAAAAAATATCGACTGGCCGAGTTTAAAAATATGAAAAAAACAATTGATTTCTAAATGAGGAAAATATCAAGCGAAATATCGTCCATTTCTAATAAACAGACGGCCGTTTCAGCGCTGGCGCTTGAAAAAGCGTAGAAGTATAAAATGACTGGTGAATCGAATGCTACGCAAAGTGGTCAGACACGTTGCCGCCCTTCGAAAGTGTGTCGAGCGTCTGTTCCAGGGAAGAGCGGTGTACCCAGGTATCCGTGGAGTTTACGGTAACTCGGGTACACGAGCGGGCAGTTAGTCATGCGCGGAATGAGCCAACTTCGCTCAACTTTCGTCCAACTTCTGCAGTCCGCAATTTTAAGCGGCGTGCGGTCTCAACGGCTCTCCGCCGTTTATCCAACCATCGATTTCGTCGCCGGAAGATCGTAACGGAGACATAGGTGTCAGCTACTTAGCTACTTTGCACGAGCGTATAAGCACAATACTTTTCTCTACCGAATTATCTTTGTCGGATTAAATACGATTTATGGAAGCAAGTGCGAAAATTATGCGAATTAAAATAGAAATATTTTGGAAAAGGATCTATTTTATACAATAAAACACGCCTACACTTTATTTGTATTTTATAAAAAATCTAGCTTTTCGCCGATATTATCGATATTTTTATATAATATATTTATTTTGCACCAAATTTTATTAAATTGTGGAAAAATCAATTACGCGTTTTAATTAACTAAAAATAAAGTCTAAAAGTGCAAAACGTTTGTTATTTTCATTATTATTTTTATTTGAACAGTTTATATAAATATCACGCTAGTAGATGGCAATATTTTTGTAAAGAATATTACAAGTGCAATTAGTTGAAGACAAAACATGTCAAAATGAAGAATGTGTCGGTTTTGTCGAGAGCGTCCTAACTTTTCGTTGCTACCTCGTAAAAGTCTTTGGCCCACAGCTTCAGTCAGCATTTTTTTGCCTCTCGGTATTAGCATAACCTTTCGTCAGTCGGGTTCATGATTTACTATGAACTGCATAATGTATATATATGTATACATTATGCATTACGTCATGAAAAGAGAAGTAGCGTGCGTCGACAACATCTCGACATTTCGTATTGTGGGGACGAAAAAGAGACATTCCTTGAACGAAAGCGGCGCAATTTTGGAGAAAGTAATTTACATTTTCTTACGATATTTGTATTGCGGTATAATAAAAATCAGGATATCTTTCTTAATACATTTTGAGTACGCAAAGTATTTGTTTTATATTCATCGAGTAAGAATTGGCAATTTTCTTTCGCGATTAACTGATGTGTATTTGATATGATATTTATTTTAATATTAAGCATTAAATTCCATTTCTGTACGAAAATATAGAATATCAAATTCAGTCTGCTAACAACAATAGTTCAAAATACTGTTAAATTAAAATTGCGTAAAAAGCTAATAAAGTGAAATGCAGAACGTTTAAAATTCTCAAGTATCAGTTACAATTGATATTGCGCTACAGGTTTTGATTGAGATATTATTTTCTGGAAAATTGTTTAATGCGGATTTGGTTGTTTTTGCAAACAACTTTCACAAATGCAATATTCTCTTATTCGAAGTTGACAAAAATATTAGAGTTAGTTCACCGCAGGAGTAATATCGGACGATTTGTTTTATACGGCAATAAGTAAAATCAAATCGGCAAATTGATGCTCTTCAACCGCGGATCTTTTTTAGATGAAACGTCAAATAAAAACAGGTCGCGAATTTGCAGTTTCGATGGGCCAATCGTGGATAGTATTTTCCGCGAAGTTATAAATGCACGAGAAATCTTGTCACGGAGAAGTGCAGAATAATTTTGCACGAGGAATGTCCGCAAAGATTATTAATTTGAATATTGCGGATGGAATATATTTAGCGCGTTTGCTTCATAAAATAGAGACGTGTCAATATTATATTGTAAAAATAGATTTTTTAATGATGAATGAAAAATTCATATATTAATTATAATAAAAACAGCAGTGTTAATTGTCGTGGTATTGTCGTAATTACAAGTTATACAAGAGATACGTAATACCGAAGACAGTTTCCATTTACAAGAAGAGTTTATGATAATACAAGAGTTTTATGGTGAAAGTTGATTGCGTTCTTGTTTGCAACTTGCGTCAACGCCGTCGTTAGCGGATGTAGCGTAAGATTTGTAGTTAAATTTACGCAAGCAGTATCTCGCAGCCATGTTCAACAGTGCCGTTAAGAGCTTGATAACAAGCGGCTTCGTGGATTTCCGTATTCATAAAGTCAGATTCTTTTACAAGTAGAAATGATAAAAATATATCCTAGTGTACTTAAAAACTTTGCTTTCACGTAGCTACGTAATAAACGAAAGCACACGGTGTGGAAACATTTGACGTCATTATTTTCAAATTTTTAAAAATTACTTTCGCAATTCGCATTTAAGTGAAAGGTCAGATGATACACATCACCTGGAGGTATATATTTTACTTGAAAATCCCTCATTTTAGTAGCGACTACAGGTCACTTAGCCTACTAAGCGAGTTTATGCATATGAGTTTCGCGCGTCTCGCTAGAGTGGCTTCTGATGATGCAATTTGCAAGAGAAATTGCTGAAGGCTACGAAAATCGGTAGACGTGCTTCAAGACTTTAACAGCTATTCAAAAATGCAAAAATGCATGGTTAGAAGTAAGGAGTATTATTAAAAGTTTTTTTCATTTTACATTCTAAATTCATGTGAAAGATATATTCTAGACAATAATTGAGCTATTGTGAAAATTGTTTCCAAAATCTCTCACATTTTTCGCTAATAAAACGAATTATTTTGGCACAATCAATCTGAATTAAAACTATATCGACATAATATACGTTTACGTATGAAAATTTAATCATGAATTTACACTTGTCACTGTCCGTTGCAAAAATACGATTTTCTCAGGAAATACGAACTGTGAAATTCAGTCGATAAATTAGGTGCGTCATATATTTTCATTGAATTATTCGCATATAGTATATTATAATTTTGTGCGAGAAGTTTCACGAATTTTGTTTGAATGTTTCCGACATATTCTTGTGATAAATGAGTACGGCGTACGAATTGTGAATGTAGCAATGAGATTTTACGAAACTTGAGCTGGCTAAAAATACTTTTCATTATCGTAGCATATTTTTATTATTTTTTCTTTAAGAAGAAGAAATGGTATATTCATATTTAGTTCAAGTTTCAATAAAGTATCGATAATGATACACGCTGTGTGACAGAAAACATTAACAACGAAGGCCGAGCTAGTTTTCAGCGCTGATTAACGCATCGAAAATTAATAAGCCCGATGACGAAGCAACCACAGGCTTAATTTGCACGCATAACGAATGTATATTAGCTTAACAAACGTACGAACGACGCTAGAAACTTTGTCGATTTGCGCAAGCGGCAAATATTATCGAATCAGCTTTTCAGCGTGCCACATCGTCGACCGAAAAGCCGAGAGGGAAGCGCGATCATCTCCCGGAAATTTCGAAGGGTGTTGCTATAATTGGTAATCCGTAGTTACACACTGTCCGGGGAATAGCTGCCAATTAATTAAGCCGCGTATTCATGCCGTAAACTAATGTCACGACTAATAACTTGTCTCGTTGGAACCACTGCCATACCGTATGCGTTCATTGGTTTAATTACACAATCGTACGATTCCTCAGTCGTTTATCTTCATGCAATGTGGGTTGCGATTTTTTGATACTTTTTATTTGGAATAGTAATCAATAATGGTATAATACCAAATATGAAGATACAATAGCAGCTAAGATAAATAAAAGCTTAAAATATTAAACAATTTTTTTTATAAATTTAGATTCAATATAACGATAGAATCAAAGAGTGATGTTCTTTTTTAAATAAAAAGAAACTTTTTAAATAAAAAGAAACTTTATTAATAATTGATACAAGTAATTGAAAATAATATTTAACCGATATTTTTATTGTCATTTTTTTAATTAAAATAAAATTAGCTGATGTGGAAAATAGGTATTTAAGAATTTAATCAAAATGTATGGCACAGTGCACAATTATATGTAATATTAATATTCATGAATATTTTATATAGGTTATTCATTAAAGTGAAAACTTTAGACATACATAAAATATAAAATTATGAATAATAACAGAATGTATTTTTGTGATTTTATAATTAATGTTACATTGATAAATTTTAATAATTCATCAAAATATCTTGATTGTTTTTTACAGTCTTGTATTGTTAAATTTTGATTTAGTATTCAAATTGTTGCGAGAAGATTTGATTGGGTGCAGTAAAAGAAAAAGTATAATTTCGTAACAACAATGATAATTTTATCCTTAACACTTCATAGTTTTTAATCCCGAGTGCAATTCAACACTGTCATTGCTGAGAGTGCACTGAACTCAAAATGCTGTGCGTTTATAGCCATCAGTTAAGCTACATAAAACTTCTACGATAAAATTTGTACGTGGTGTCGTTAATTATTATTATACTTTACCGTTGCTCGACGTTTTACGATTTTATTGATTAATTGCGTTACGCGGGTCGGGCTCGTTTAGGTCGCAGACGTTCTCTTTTCATCCCTAGCATCGTAAAAAGTATAATTATCTACAAAAAATCCTACACCCGCTTTTGCGTCAATAACGATGTTTTGCGCGAACGCGTGTTATTTTATTATTATTTACTTTGCTTGATTGCAACGTTGAATTGGCCGAGCTTTTCAAACGTTTTGCTTGAGTAAAACATAAAATTGTATAAATTCTGAATTAAGTAATTAATGCGATAAATGATCTTTCCGATGTTTCACTGGATCGACGATTTCGCACTTTGCGCGCCCTCATCGCTGAATCGCTCGACACGATACTTCAAACGCGTTGTAAATATTTACCGTACTTACTTTCTTGACACCTTATTGCGTAACTATGAACGTCGGATGCAAATTTTGTTTTGCTCTGACTGATGAAACGGCAGGATTTCTCTGAAAAAAGTTTACGTAGTTACCATGTTTGTTTTGTTATAATTAATTTGATAGACTGAATTAATAAAAACGATGTTATCCTTTATAATTACATCTCTGTACAGAATATTCCGGAAAATTCCAAGAAATAGAAATTTTCTGTCAGATTTTTCGTCGGTGATTTGCAGTAAAAATGACGCGAGTAATTTCAAGTAATAAAGTTAAGTGTCGCATCTAATCATATATACTGGTCTCTGTATAAATATAAGAATGACATTTTTACGTTATATTCCCGAATGGTCAGGCGGTCAGTGATATAGCTCATTGTTTGGTATCGCAATGTCTACAAAACCGATCTGAAGGATGTAGCGAAGAAATATAGAAATACACACGAGACCTGTATAGACTATCTCGCTCAACAGTCGTGCTGCGCTGTAGATATTCGAGTAAACTTATAAAAACGTCCAAGTATTGAAGAGGTGGTTGCGAGAAGTGAGTTTGCGGTTTCTGTAGCTTGATTTGAGCAGTGGCTACGACGAGATATGAAGTTGATACTTTTCGTAACGTCGCTGCCCGAAGATTTACGGTCGGCTGGAAGGAAGTGAATTGTTCCTTCAGGAGAAAAAGAAACGCGAGAGGCCGACGTTGTTTGTAGATGGTTCTAGCTCTCTTTGCTCTGACCAGAGAGTTCCGTCGTAATTTTGATCGAGCTTAGTCTTTTAGCACTCTCCGCCGAGGCGGTGTTTGCCTCGGGTTTTATGCGTTCTGCTGAGAGGATGTCTTTAAATATTTGATGATGCTTACACAGAATCTAAATTTTATATTGTTTTGTTAAAGCATTGAACTTGTTTGTGAATTAAAAATGAAAACCTTTATAGGAAACTTTTAAGGATCTAATAAGTTTTGGATTATCGGATCTTTGTTGTAGATTAATGCATTATCAATACGGGAAATTTTGTGGAAAGATGTTAATCTCTTGTAAGTAGCTGTTACTAATGATAATCGAGAGAGATGTCAATGAGACGAGAAATAATGAAAGTCGAAACCCGACCTGCTGCCGCGGAAGATTTAAGAGACAAAGTTTTCCGCTCGCTCTCGTCAAAGTTTCTTCCCTCCGGTCGGAATCGTCGTTCCAAGCGTGTCGCACGATTATGATGCGTCTAGGAAAGTTTCGGACAACGTTCAAAGTTCACACGCGGAACACGCTCGTTTATCTTACGCCCTGGCGTAAGAAGTCGCGCAGGCTGTTACTGCTAGTATCCGAAGATGGTCGCACGACGACAAACTGTCTCCGCGTAAGTGCAGGTGAAAATAGGCCACACATTATATTTGCATCAGCCGCCATCGATTTTAACTTGGGACAAGTGTGCGTTGTTTGATCTGCGAAGTAGCTTCGACAATGGCTGCGAAATAGAAATTTCCGATGTTTCTTGCAGCGTGAAAGACGCAATGTGCGTCACAGAGTAATATATGGCCGAAAAAGGCGCGATAGCGAACGCAGCAATGCATCGTCGGTTGGTACAATATCGTTTCTGTTTTTTTTTTCACGTTTTGCACGTACTTTATTCGAAATGTGCTCGTAAAAATGGCTGTAATTCTAGAGGTTTTTTTTATTATTTTTTCAATCATTTTTAGAATCAATTTTTTCTCGATTAAAAAAATGTCTAGACAATAGTATTATGTTTTTTTGGTTACAGACAATTGAAAATTGAAAAATGAAATAAATCTAACAAAACAGTAGAACAAATGTTTAATCAAATTTAATAATATTTAGAATTGCAGAATTTTTGTTTAATATCTAATTTTTTTTTTGTCAAAACAAAAGTAAATATAAAGTTTTAATAGAAAATCGATCGCTTTTACAAGAAAATTGATGCAAAAATATGTTTTTTTTTAATTTAATAACTTCTTTCCTGAAGTAGATAAAATCAGGCTTCACTCAGAAAGAAGTAATAACGGCAATAAAGCAATGAAATTAATGCAAAAATTAGTGAATAAAATTGATCCGATTGAAAGCGGAGTATTTATTATTCATTTGTTACTCCCGAGACTCGGTGCAGTGCATTTAGGAATATATCGAAACCTTGCGAAACCTCTTCCAAAGTGTAGTCTCCTTGCTGGCATTTCTTATCGAAAGCAAAACCGGAACTCGATATTCGCATCTGCATCGTGGTATAATGGCACGATGTTTTATACGTAGATCATGTTCTCGAAGATGCGGTTACACCGTAAGACGACGTCGTATCGCTACTCAAATAGTGCATCGACGCTGTTCGCCTCGAGCGGTAACTGCTCGAGACCGATCCCGACAAAGTTGAGGGACCCCTAGGAGACAACGGAAGGGGTGATCCGTATGCACCGTAAAGCACTATACAGGGTGTTTATTTATTGATGTATTATAGCAATGTCCCATATCAAGATGACAGTTTCTTATTGAAAATATCCATAAATAACACGAAACGTCGAAAATAAATTAGCTTTGAGTTATAAAGGTTTATAAAAATATAGTTTTTCAAAAAATTTTCAAGAAGTTATGTAATATAATTTTAATACATATTTTTTATTTGATTTTATTTTAAATAGACTTTGCTTTCTATTTTTCGGTGTGACATATTTGCCAAAATATTTTACGTATGTGATATTTTTATATTAAATTTACTTTATGAGAAAATTAATTAAAAAATATTAAAATAATAGTCTAAAATTTGTGTAATTGCTGAAATTTTTATAGCATATATTTTTAATATGCAGTGTACTTCAGGTTTCTGGAAAGCAAAATAAGATGAAAAATTTTGTAATTTATTCACATTTTGAATCTTTTATAACTTAAAAATAAATTTTTTGCAAATTATACATTTTGGACTATTCTTTTTCGAATTTGTAACATAATCTCAAAGTTTGAGATTTTTATTGTGCTTATTTTTGTGTTACACCTTGTACATTGTGGAACATCGCTTTATCTCATATACGTACGATTCGCCTAACCAGTCAGCGTATAATACGAGGTCGATGAAGTAGAAAAAGGAATGAGGATGATCGGGATCGATAGCAAGCGGATGACAGCACCCTCGAGCACATTCAGCATCCGACTTGTTTTCCTATTTCGTAACTTCTGCTACTGCCGACTGATAGAAAAGGTTTCATTGCGGTCGCTTTGCACAGCGTAGTCAGAGGCGGAAAAAAGTTTTTTTCTCCCTTGCACGTATCTGAACGAGCTCGCGAGATTTATCTTGCACTTTGTCTTGGTTAAGACACCGCTTTCCTTGTGTTTCTAGAAAATTAAAAGACTATTATTTATATTGAAAAATCGTCCCTTTCGATGAATGAGCATCTTTACGATAAACTACAATAATAATTCGCGAAAATGTGTGCTCCACCGTATATTGTAATTTTCATTTTTTGACTAATGTACTGAACTGAATGTATATGCACATTCGAGCTAATATAAAGTTGCATAATATAATATCCGGTAATTAGAACTTGTTAGTTACATGCTACAGTTATTCAGAGAAAGCAAATCTCTGTCATGTCAAAATGTCTTAACTTTTGTGTCTTGACGATTAAGATATAAACTTCTTCCGCAAAGTCAACAACAGCGGAGTTTAAATTACCTCAGTGTTAGAGATGCGAATCTCGTGCTTGTTGTCGGGAACATAAAGCACTATGCATTTTACATGCGAGCGCTGGAGCGCAAGGGAAATTGATAATGCTGCCGCAAATGAACAAGTTTATAACAACGTATAGTTTGAATCTAATATTAATTCAATATTCTTATTGATAATGATTTAATATTATTGAATATATTTAGTACGGAAGTTTCTTTTTAAAGTAGGTAAGCAGAAAGCGCAAGTTTTCTTCTCTAAGTAAATTTAATCTCTTAGAAGAAGAACTCTTAAAAGATTGTGGTCGAGAAGTTTAATATCGCTTTGATTCGATGAAGATTTATAGCTATGGCAATCGACTCGAAATATCGATCCAAAGAGTATCCTTCGCGGCACAGGATGCGTCGTAATGGCACGCAATCACTCGCACAAATCTTCTATGAGACGAATTCTGGTGCCTTTGTTCATCGGACAATCCCCGACAGCTGTGCGCGACGGGTAATCAACTTGCATAAACACGCATATATAGCTTATGCACGGAGTGGAGTGCCGTGAGGGATGTTCACCGTTGTAACTGATGTGGATCGGTCCGAACTGGATTAATGATATATGTACATTCAATTGCAGAAATTATAAAGCAATCGTTGAAGTATAATTTACATCTAGGTTGTCGTGGAGATTTGGTTTTGATAGTCGTGAAATGATGCGATATTGAGAATTAGAAGAATATTCATGATGATCAAGTATCGAGGATATAATGAAATTCACAAATATTTTTCTTTAATTAATTTTGATTAAATTTTATTTTAGCAGAATCTATTTGTAGACAACTTTAAAACGCAATATTTTTCTGATAAATTCGGGCGATACATAATCGGTGTGTGCGATGAGTTTCGATTTGAGACGATACTTGCATCGCAGCGGGATGGAAATTAATCCCTTGCGAAGCTCTAGCAAATTTCTATTACAGCAATATATTGATATAGTAATGTTACACCTTCGGCGCTGCTAAGTTACCGTTAGGCTACGTAATCTCAGCGTCACAACAAATGTAATTAAACTTTAATTGCGCAACTAAGTTGCGGACTAAGTCATCACAAAGATACTGAAAACGGAGTAGCAGAACTGATTTAGATTTGGTCATCATTTAAAATTAATTTTTTGATAGATCAAAATAAAAAATTTTATTGATTTTCCTGAAATGGATAATTAAAAAAATAAATTTTGGGAGTGATCAATTCTCTTAGCATAATTATTATTTACCGAAAATTATACTTTATTTTCAGTAAGATTTGATTTTTTATCAGAAATTAAAATCAATTTTTTTGGCAAAAGTTTATGATACGATATAATTTTCCACATTAAAAAAATTTTTGGCATTTCTTTGTCAAGTATCATATTAAAGTTTTATTTATGTAAAATTATTCTTTCGCAACAACAGATGTCTTCGTAAATTTGGTTTTCTTTAGAGATGATTTAATTCGGTATTATCTTTTCAAATATTGTTTAGTACTGTGCTACTGTTGATTACAGTTGAAACATATCTACTTCTTTTCACATTTCTACACGATCTGATATTGATAGGAGGCCATATATCGAACAGCAAAACTCAATATACATGATACTACATAAAACGCTCGGTTATCATCTGTCTGCAGGATACAAAAATACTTGCAATATGACATTTTGAATCGAACGCGGTGTACAGAGTTATGCATGATTGTGGTTTTGACTATATGTGCGCGTTTTTGTTGGAATAGCTTGTAAAATATAATAAATAAAGATACAATTTGCACAAAGGAAATATGATAACTATTTGTGTATAATGTATTGTGTTGATACATATGCAAATACGTGTAACTTTACGAGATTTAGTTTGGTATAGAATTAATTTTCAAAATTTAATGGAAGCTGTAATTATAATGTTAGTTGAAAGTCAGTAGTTAGGTAGTTTTCGCGAATTATGCTTTAGCCATAAAAGCGTAATAAGGCACTTAAAGACTAAAAGCAACTTTTGCGTTTCGGTTATTTTTTTTTAATTTTTTAATTCTTATATTACAGATATTTTCAATAAATATATAGCACACGCGTCAACTTTAAATGATAGTCATTGTAATTTTATGGTCACTAACAAGAGCAGTACACGTGCACGCAGTACAATGTGCAACCGAAACTAAAGCAGCAATCTTATTGTTTGGAAAATTTTGTAGTAAATTTTGCGACTGAGCGAAAACGGAATTTACATTTTCTCAGCGACCACCTTGCCTGTCAGTAACAATCTGCATAAGCGTAACCTCGTAATTACGCGCAACGGTCGGCCGAGTCGAGAAAATAATGCAAAAACTACCTACGCCTCGAACGCTTGCAGAGCACGGTTGACCCCGTTTGTTCCTACAAACGGAATTAACCTCCAAAAGAGAATCTGCATATTTCTGCATCCGAGAGCTTCAGACGCAGGAAATTTGTTGGCGAAATCACTCGCCGGCACGTCTACCGGCTCTTGCATGGATGCTCGGCTTCAGAAATCCAAGTCTGATTTAATGCAGAGATGGGATGAAGCAGACTGGACTTTTATACGCCAAGTGTAGTCCATACTACGTCGCAAAGAGTAGAATAATTACTTCTGCAAACGAGTTAAAATAAAGGAAGTAATTATTTATTTAGTGAAGTTACACGAAACGGCATAAACGTGTTAAAGAGCACTCTTTTACACGTGGTTTCTGTTTTTTTGGAATTTACAGTTATATTTTTTTAGTTACAACAAAAAACATAAATATAGTGTAGGCATTTTCTTTGTATTAGTTATTTTATCTTTTGTTACCGGGTCTGTGCCCGCCTTTTTCTTCCGCGTGAGTATTGTTATGATCACGTGAGATGGGGCCGCGAGTCAGTCGTGCGAAAAACAAGGAACAGTCGAGTCGCTCACGGATCCTAAGAAATAAAGCATTAAGAACGCCCTGAATATTGTAGTGTACGAATTGTAAACTGAGTGCCTACAGTATTATTATCAGAAGTGGGATTCGAATACGGATTCGGTGCGACTGAGTCTGATACGATAAGTATTGTGATTAACCTCGCGCGAGTGTTAATACGAGACGATATAGACGCGACACGTGATAAAGGACGACGGGTACAAAAACACTCTATGTGAGTCGTGTACGGGTTATTTTCTGTGTGTAAGATACCCGAGTGCCGGCGGATCGTTTTAGTTCTGTGTGAACGGTATCGTTGTCGTTGCGCTGTATCGAGACTGTACATCGGATCGTTAGTATGGCGTTATTGGAAGGAAAAGACTTTACGGTAGCCGAGCTAAAAGATGCTCTTCGCGAGAGAAAATTAGCTTCTAGTGGTTCGAAGGCAGAGCTAATTGTCCGGTTGAGTATCGCGGATCCGAATATTTGGGCAATTCTAAGTGAAAAACGGAATCAGGCGTCGCGAGTGAAAGACGCGTCGACTTCCGATAGTGTGCGAGAGGACATGGACGAATCGGCAGATTCAGAAGGCGATGCAACGGTTCAGGAAAGAAGACCGGAAACGGGGCCGCTGCGATCGGAAGAATCTGACGATCACGTGTCACGTGAATTAGCATTGGTTCAAAGAGAGAGAGAGTTGATCGAGAGGGAGCGACAACTGCTACAACGGGAACGCGAGATGGCGCGTAGCGTTTCCGCATCGAGTAACGCTGCCTCGGCGAGCGGTGGTGTTCGTAACCTCAAAGATCTCTTACCCGAATTTGATGCTACCGAGAATACATTCTGGAGATGGAAACATCAGCTAGAGTTGTTGAGAAACTCTTATCAACTAGATGATAATTCTGCAAGAATTTTAATAAGCTCAAGATTGAGAGGACGAGCTCTCACCTGGTTTTATTCCAAAGCGGAACACCTGATGCTGAGTATCGAAGATTTGTTGGGAGAAATGACGCGCATGTTTGACCTGCGCCCTGGCAAATTATCTCTCCGCAAGGAATTTGAAGCCCGTGCATGGAAGACGGCCGAACCATTTTGTGATTATTATCACGACAAAATAATTCTTGCTAATCGAGTGCCAATAGACGAAGACGAACTTCTCGATTACCTCATTGAGGGTATTACTGATATACGCTTACAAAACCAGGCGCGTATAATGAATTTTAAGTCAAAAACGATGTTATTAGAGGCCTTCGAGAACGTCAGCTTAGAGAACAAACGGTATAGCGACCCGAAGTTGAAGAAGACCGGCCCACAATCGTCCGCAAAAACGGAGTCCGCGAAAGCGAAGCCGACGAGGTGCTACAAGTGCCGCGAGACTGGACACATCGCTACACACTGCAAGAATCCGTTGTCAGCGGAGAAGAGAACATGTTTCGTGTGCGGTTCAACAGAACACCTGGCGAGAAGTTGCCCTGAGCGCAAGCAAGCCACTGTGTCTGAAGTAAAAGAAAAATCTGCACAATCAACATCAACAAACATTATAGAGATGGAACAAAATAGTGAACTCCCGAGACCTTACTTGATCAATGTAAAAATTAGTTCTAGTGATAAGAACGACAGCGTAGATACCTTTACGATAGATGCGATAATCGATTCTGGCTCGCCTATTAGTCTAGTTCGCGATAGTGTTGTTAGTGCCGCGAGTTGTAATCCGGTGAATGAAGACACTAGTCGATTTTGTGGAATCAACGGTTCACGTCTTAAGATTTTACGTATATTTTATGGCAATGTCGAGGTACAGAGCGTGTGCACAAAAATAAAATTTTATACGGTACCCGATGATACGATTGCATTTAGGATGCTGCTAGGCAGAGACTTTTTAGCTTGCCCCTCTTTGCGTATTACTCTTGGGGATACGGTCGAAATCGAGAGCGTGTGCGAATCAAATAACGAACAAGTATTGAACATTGCTGTGAGTGAACATGTAGATAATGTATGTGACGAGTTACGGATTAATCCCGCTGTAGATCGAGACGTCTGTAATCGAGTATGCGACATCTACGAGTCTTGTTATCTTCGAAATTTTCAGTTAAAGAAACATGAGCCTGACTTCGAGATGAATATCGTTTTAAAACACGATCAGCCGATAACTTCGCGTCCGCGTAGACTCTCTTTTGCTGATAAAGAAGTGTTACAAAAAATCCTAGACAGGCTAATAAAAGAAAATATTATTCGCCCGAGTAATTCGGCATACGCGAGTCCAATCGTGTTGGTAAGAAAGAAGACGGGTGAACCCCGACTTTGTGTTGATTTTCGTGAAATAAACAAAATAACAGTACGCGATAATTTTCCAACCGAGCTCATAGATGATAACATTGATCGTTTGAAAGATAAAAGATACTTTTCCGTGTTAGACTTACGAGACGGATTCCATCACGTCAAGATGAGTGCAACATCGATAAAATTCACGTCGTTCGTAACTCCGCTAGGACAATATGAGTACTTACGAATGCCCTTTGGATTAACAAATGCGCCGCGTATATTTCAAAGATTTATACATAATATATTTGATAAGTTAATCAGAGAGCATAAATTATTATTGTATCTTGACGATATTTTGATCGCTACGAGTAGTATAGATGAACACTTAGCAATTTTGTCAGAATTATTTGAGTTAGCTGGTAAGAGTCAATTACAATTTCGCGTAGACAAATGCTATTTTCTGCAAACAGAAATAAAATATCTTGGATATTGTGTGAATCAGCATGGAATAAGACCGAGCGACGAAAACATCGAGTCAGTATTAAACTACCCAGTACCGAGAAATGCCGGAGAGGTCCGTCGGTTTGTCGGTCTTGCGAGCTATTTTCGTAGATTCGTCCCTAATTTTTCTCTACTGGCAAAACCATTGTACGACTTGAACAAAAAGGATGCTTCATTTGCTTTTGGTGTCGCGGAGCATGAGGCGTTTGAGACATTGAAACGTCATTTAGCTAGTAGACCGGTATTAGCGATTTATTCGCCCCACGCAGATACCGAGTTACACTGTGATGCGAGCGCGAGCGGTTACGGTGGTATTCTACTCCAAAAACAGAGCGAGGGCGCGTGGAAGCCTATTTCTTTCTGGAGCCAGCGAACTACACCCACCGAGGCAAAATATCACAGTTATGAGCTTGAGTGCCTCGCGGTGGTATATGCGTTGAAGCGATTTCATATTTATCTAGCTGGACAGAAATTTAAAATTGTTACGGATTGCGACAGTTTTCGCCTCACGCTAAACAAAAAAGATATTAATCCGCGAATATCTCGTTGGGCCTTGTTCTTACAAAACTATAATTATGAGATAGAGCATCGACCTGGGAAACGAATGGCTCATGTCGACGCGCTGAGCCGATGCCACAGTGTATTAGTACTCGAGGGTAGCACGTTTGAACGAACGCTGTCTATTTGCCAAGACAGAGATGCCGAGATTCTAAAAATTCGAGAAAGACTTGAAGAGGGTGAAGTGAAACATTACGAATTGCGTGACGGTTTAGTGTATAGGAAAGATAATGATAAGAAATTATTATTCTTTGTACCTCGTTCAATGGAAACTAATGTAATTAGAACATGTCATGACGATATTGGACATGTAGGCGTTGACAAAACTGTTAATAATATCTTAAAGGTTTATTGGTTCCCGAGATTGCGAGAGAAAGTAAAAGAGCACATCGCTAATTGTCTTCGATGTATCGAGTTTTCGCCGATAAGCGGTAAAGCAGAAGGATTTTTACATAACGTACCGAAAGAGAAATTACCATTTATGACGATTCATATAGATCACCTTGGTCCGTTAGAGAAAACTGCTAAAAACTACAGGCATATACTCATTATTATCGATGCATTTACTAAGTTCACTCGGACGTATCCCTGTAAGTCTACTACGACGGATGAATCAATAAAATGTTTGCGTGACTACTTCCGTGCGTATAGCAAGCCAAAGCGTCTAATCTCAGACAGAGGTACGTGTTTCACATCTGACGCATTTAAGGAGTTTTTGAGAAGTGAAGATATTCAACATGTCCTTATTGCAGTGAGTACACCCAGAGCTAATGGTCAAGTGGAGCGTTTTAATAGGACCATTGCTCCAATGTTGGCAAAGCTAAGCGAAACTCCCTCCAAATGGGATCGGGTCTTAAATGATGTCGAGTATTCTTTAAATAATACCGTGTGTCGAGCCACTGGTAAAACCCCTTCGCAATTGTTGTTCGGAGTTGATCAAAAGGGAAAAGCTAATGACTCTTTGCGTGAAATACTTAACCCAGATGTGAATCGCGACCTTGAAGAGATTCGAAATCATGCGTCTGCGAATATCGAAGCGCTACAACTCCAGAACGAGAAGCGATACAATTTGCGAAGAAAAGCTGCGCGTGAATATAAAGTGGGCGATTATATCGAGATAAGAAATATCGAAACTACACCCGGCATAAACAAAAAGCTGCTGCCTAAATTCAAAGGGCCCTATATTGTAAAAGCAGTTCTCGATCACGATCGTTATGTTGTTTCTGACATCGATGGGTTCCAGCTAACCCAGAGACCGTATACAAGTATAGTCGCGCCCGACCAAATGAGGCCTTATATTCACTCATGATTAATCGCATATGTTTTAGGTGTAAGTTTTGTATTCTGTATGTTATAGTATAAGTTCCGATTTATGTGTGTTGTAGCAATAGTTTTAGTTATTAAGTGCACAAGGGTAATGTTTTTTTTTATTTTGTTTGACCGAGACGGTCAAAAGTCAGAATGGCCGAACTGTAGGCATTTTCTTTGTATTAGTTATTTTATCTTTTGTTACCGGGTCTGTGCCCGCCTTTTTCTTCCGCGTGAGTATTGTTATGATCACGTGAGATGGGGCCGCGAGTCAGTCGTGCGAAAAACAAGGAACAGTCGAGTCGCTCACGGATCCTAAGAAATAAAGCATTAAGAACGCCCTGAATATTGTAGTGTACGAATTGTAAACTGAGTGCCTACAATAGAATAATTTAAATATATTTAAAATTAAATTCTAAATTTTGGAATAAATGTTACACGTATTTTACGCATTGAAACGTTATTTTAATAGATACGTTTTTACAAAATTACTCGTGTAAGAAAATTTCTGAAAATTAAAAACATTTTTTTACAGTTGCAAATTGTATTTTTGTGTTAACTTTTTGCGAAATCCACATTACTGTAAAATTGTTGCATAATTCACGGTAATTGATAAATAAAAATTTAACATTGTATATTACGATAAACCAGAGAAAGAAAATAAACCGTGTAACGAAAAGGTAAAATCTTATAAAGAACATTGATTCAGTTTGTGGCACTATATTTTCCGGTCGGCAGAACATAGATGGTGATTTCAGGAATGTCAGTCGCGCGCGATGTAGCTATAATAAAACTTCCATCGAGTCGAAAGTGCATAAAATTGTTAATAAAGCCTGGCGTAAAATATCTTAATATTCTGTATAACCGCGAAACCAGCGTATGCGAGAGAAAAATTATTAAAATCACTGTTCTTGCATGAGCAATGCTTATGCTGAGGTAAACAATTCAAGTAATGCGGCACTTTATTCGGTCTCGTGCACTGAAATATTATTGGAAATCACAGGTCCTTTTGTTTGAAAAGTCACAAATTTGCATTTTAATGCGTAATAATGTACATTAAAGCACTGGTCACTTGATTATATTTAATATTTCTTTGAAAGATTATAACTTTGATTATTGAGTAGAATTTAAAACATTTAATATAGAATAAAAAAATTTTCTTAATTTTTCTGCAAAATTCGTAAAATTTTCTTTTTCCTTGAAGAGCAAAATTTATTATTATATAAAAACTTTTGATATTTTTTATATATATTTATAAAATTTATATCTTTAATTTAATTTTTTTTCAATTAGCAAGCAGTGCATTATTTTATTGTGTCATTGTCATTATATTTATGTTAATATTCCACGTCGCTTTTGTTCTATCACATAGCTATTTATTTTGATGAGAAAACGATAAAAACGAGCTTATCCAGGAATATAAAATATAAAAAAAATTTAAATTTTTTAATTTTTAAATAATATGTAATTTACATTCGTAGAGATTCAATAAATTCGAAATAAAGAATATTATTACGCGAAGATAAAAGTCGGCAGTTACATGTACAAACTAGTACATTATCATTATAAAGAATAATTAAAAGTTTGCAGTTTACAGACGGTTTGCTGTTAATTAGTCATTGCGTTACTCCTTTGCGTCGTATAAAAGCGTTGCCTACGACTCTTTTAGAACTGTTAGCATCGAAAATAAGAGGAGTGGTGCGAACTTGGAAAAGCAGATGTCCGTAACTCCCCTTTTTGCTAGGCACTTAAAAGTTACTTAGGTTTTCGCGGTTCGCACTTTGAATGCAAGTGTAAGAAAAGGAGAAAAAAATTTACTAAATTTTTTTAATCATCCAGAGGCTAAAAATATTTTTCAAAATTTTTGTGCTCCAATTTCAAAATGCTCCGCATGTCGACCGGAATTATTATTAAATATGCAGAATTTACATGAGATTATTCCAGTAAGCCGTATCCTGTAGGTATTGCATTTTTCTATAATAGTGGAATACTTTTCATAATAAGCATAAATTGCGCTTAAAATATCGAAGGTTACTGCAATATAAACTACATTGCTTCGGTTTTATAAGCGAAGAAAAATGTATAGACAGGTTCGATCGATTTGTATGGCTCTTTTTTTCTCGTCTTTCTCATTGCCAGCGGCCGCATTGCGACAAGTGCAATGGTAGACGCAGCTAACTTGTAATCAAACGGATGCAAGTTAATCGAGCCTTGCGGCAAACATTTGTCCCCTCTGAATTCGAGCACTTGCAGGAGATGCCGATTATGACTTAACGATAATCATGATTTCCCACGTGGTCGAGTTTCCGCGATCCAATCGTCGCCGATGCATTCAGCAGCGACAGGAGTGATATTTTCACAAGCAAAGAGACATTATTTGACGAAGAGATATTTGTGTGAAAATATAAGATTAAATGGAAATATAATGAGCATTTCGTATAAAAAGTGTTGAATTCTGCACGTACTCAGCACGATTCTCATTAATGATGTTCCTTCGAGTTGTCCCAGTTTCTTAACTATTATTTGAAGAAAGAAAAATTATGCGGAATTATTTTTCAGTGCTCTTTTTGTTTTGCTTTAATCACTCTTGAATTGGAGGAACCGTAGCGGCAACTGAAATTTGTGCTTATGTTTAAGAATTCAATATGGTTGATATCCTTCATTTTGCTGAAAATGAAATGGAGCACAATACTCGCGTCATTAAGAGTTAACCTTTTCATTAGCGGCAAATGTAACATGTGATTTACAGATATGATTAATTAACATGTAATTTGCATATACGGACGAGAAATTGAGGCCGCAAATGGCGATGCGTGTTCGCAGTGAATTATTTTGCGCATCGTTTAAAATAAGGCGGTACAATATAGCGCATAATAATTAATAGCAAAAATCAATCACATGTGAATAAAGCAAATCAAACAATGTACGAAAATACATGGCGGGTAATTGTATACAGTTTCAACAAAACATTGTGCTCATTAATTCGTAATAATATGCATTGCTGCGCGTGTATGAAGAAAATTAATTAAAAAAATTAAAATAACAAAGAGAAATAACAAAATATTATGTAACAAGTGCGTTGTTTTGCAAAAGCTCAATATTTTTTTGTTAGAAGAAAGTATTACTTTATATAATGTTTTTGTGTCTATTTTTAATTGCAATCGTGTTACGTGAAACAGCCGCACAATAAATGATTGTTTACTGTTATTTTTATTCAAATATCGTACTACTTCGTATTGCTCGAAATTCGAAGACACAATTATGCAGATTCTCTTTGTCGAGAGAGCTGGATGCGATCAATAGATTGTTAAGTTTTATTATTCCTGCGACAAGCCTCTACGCGCGAGAGGTATTCAGCAGGTATATTCTTGTACAAATGGAATGCAATAAGGCGTAGGTGTACATACATAGCGGAATAAGAGCGAAATAACCACGATGACGTATACATTTCTGTTTAGAAGGAAATACCATTGCAGTTCTAGAGAACTAAACAGCATAGAGAATGGCGCAAAGTATTTCGGGTACACGAGTGAAATATGTCCAGGAGTTTTCCAGTGCGCTTACGTTGCTTTGCATATGACGTTAGTGATAAATGATATTGTTACGTATTTCGTGCTTATTATGATTGTTGCAGTGGCACAGTATTGACGTAAATGTGAAGAAATACAATGACTATAATGTATCAAATATTTATTTAAAAAGTGCACTCACATCGTTTTTTTTCCATTTGAGAGATGAACAATTTATTTATTTTTAATAAATTTTTATTTGCATACTTAATATTTAATATGTTAACTGTAGAAATGGAATTAGAGTATACATGCGCGTAAAAGTGTATCAATCAAAGTTTTTTCATAATTAAGTTTTGCACAAGCACTGTGAATTATTAATAATGGAGAGAATATTGTCACCTTACAGATAAATTATATAAACAATTTAACGGATATGTGTTTATTCATTTCTATAATAATTATTTTACACAACTGCATAATTTAATTATTGTTAAATTTAGTGGAAATTATGAAATGTGTAATTGGATATGTGTATTCATTGAACAACATTCACTGAACAAAATAGGAAATATATCAATACGGAAAGTAGCTATTTAGACTTATTAGTGTAATTTTCTCACTTTGATTTTCAAATTTGAAAAATTGCGCATGCGGTGAAACACAAACAAACGAGTCATTTTAATGTATTTCCTGTTGCCTCTGACAACAAACCACTGCGTATATTTAAAACCTAGAAATCCTCTTTTACATTGTTTTCCATCGAAAACTAACTTCTATGCAAATGTACAGCACACTGGTGTACATCGTGAATCCGCAACTTCGGTCATTTATTGAAAACGAATACAGTACTCGAAAGAATTAATTTAATGGGTTCGGGAAAATGGATTCGCTGATCGAGTCTTGATAATTTTTGACATTCGAGATAAATCTATGCAATATATTTCTTGTGAAAGAATTATGATTATGAATCATATTCTGATAACAAATTGATATTTTTGATAACATAAATTTCTTCATTTTTTTTTTACAATTATTTAATAAGTTTTTGTTTTTATAACACACATATTTCTAAATATTAAATATACATATATAAAAAAATTGTTGATTTTTTAACACCAATAAATATTATATATTAAATATTAGATTACAAAGCAGTAACATGTTTAATGTACTTACTACAGCCAGAACATTACTAATTTACTAATTATATGTATATTAGCTTTTAATAGCTTAAAGCATAATTATTAATAAGTGGAGTGAGTATTTGAAACTACTAAATATATCTGAAGCAAATATTAATATGAAAAATATGTAATAAACATATAAATGTAAAAAAGAAGTAATAAAGAAATATGAATGTAAACATATATCGACTTTTTTGCAATTATCTTCGCTTGCCTCCGGAAATTAGAATTTTAATAAAATCGCTTTCGAAACCTCAGGAAGAGCTTTAAAAGCCGATATAATATCGGCACAAAATTCTCACTTACGTAAACATTACGGTAATTAATAAAAGCGCAACAACTTCCTCCGATAAATCAATATCTATACAATAATGTGTAGCTGCCTTTATTAAAGGTTTCGGCATCTTATGAATGCGAAGAAAATTAATATAACTTGCAAATTTATTTATTATTATTAACACTTTCGCGACCCTTATATATTCGGCTCTGTTCAACACTTGGAGCCGTTCTGTTATATTAAACTGATGTAAAATCTGACATTTTATGTTACACGACTTAACCTAACAATGATGCAAAAAACAATTAACGTAAAATTATGTGACCGGCTTCTGACTTATATCAAAATATAAACGTAAAAATACGTGAGCGGCCGCGAAAGTGTTAATATTTCTTTCAGTTATATTTAACAGCTTTAAATATTCATTTTTCCTATTAACAATTATGCTTTGAGCTATTGTGGGTCATATTTGATAAATTTAATCGATTGCAGCGTACTTTACAGCAATGTAACCGCGATGTTTATGTATTCAACGATTGTTAAACATATACCGCACTAGTGAGATTTACTATACTACGTAAATGCTTTCCACCTCACGTTCCTATCTCGCTTTCCGAGTTGTGCGTTATAAGATTTAGGTCAAAGCAGAATAACTTCGATTACATGTATTACCTGCATGTCTGTACATACATATGAAACGTATAGGATAACTGGTATTGCAAATAGTAGGAAAATTCGGCCGGATGGATTACCGTAAATTGAAAATATCAGAAAAAAACGGGAAGAAAATCAGTTTCATAGTGTCCACGTTTAATCTCATATTTTTTTGAGTATATTTTTATTTCTATATTTTATTCTTTACGTGTGAATATATATTATATTATAAATAGAAGATAGAATGGTTATAAAATGTATATGAGAGGTCAGATTATCAATTTTTATATTTATTTTGAAAATATGTCATAAGCAGGTTTGCAACTACAAGCAGAATAAAAAATTGCAAATAAAATGATAATTATTTGGCAATAATAAAGAAATATATTAATTAATAGTTTATGTATTTTACAGGTCAGGTCTTTTAAAATTACTCAAAAATACGCATATAATTTATGGTCTAATTTAATCTTTTAGCTTGTTATCATTAATTATAATTTGTGGTAATTTATTATAATTTTATTCTACTTGTATCATGTTTCCGATTCTTTTCACATCACTTACGTGTACGTAAGTATTCATATTGTATATTTATGTTGCACGTTTTATTGGCCAATATCTATAAATTGTTACAAGTTACTATGGAAAACTTAATGTACGTACAACACTTCGAAGGTTTTCTGCGAACTTTTAAAGTAATTCTTTCTTTTATTTCGCAAAAGTTGATTTCTGATATACGCTTTACAGGCGAGATACAACTATCTTACAAAACAATCGCAGACGGAAATAGATATGTAGGACGAAGCTCAAGTAAGCTACACTATGGTCTTAGCAAAGTTGGGCACGAAGTTCCGGTCACCTCTTGTTTAGCAGTTACTCGAAATCAGTGCTAGCTACATTCGAAGTTGTACAGATATCTCGATTGTAACTGAAACAGTTGACATTCTGAATTGAATATCGATTTTACATAATTTCTGGAATTTTTTTAAATAATTTTTTTTTGTTAATCAATATATTTGATATCAGTAGATATTTACAAGCTTCTATCAACCGTTGCTAAAAAGATTAAATGTAAAATTAGAAAATCTCATAATGAGCTTTGGAGTGGACAATTTTTACGAGTTATTTAAACGTTTTATGTAATAATTAAAGATGTCAGACGGGCAAAAATTGTTTTGCTGTTACAATAAATTTCACTCATAACTTGAAATTACCGTGACATGTAAATTCATTCCGACATGATAGCTTTTTAAATGAACGCAATTAATATTGCTTGTTTGATTAAATTTATGTTTAATTGATTGTGAATACTTCTGCCAAAGGAATGAATATTTCAAGAAAAGGAAAATAATATATTTATTTTAATCGAAACAAATGGAAAATAATATATTTATTTCCCACAATTAATATCGTAATAAATATTTGTTTAACGTGATATATTTATATGCAATTCTAAATGTAATATCTGTCGAGAAGCACAGTTTATTCAGCACGATTTATTTAATTATGTTAGATTGGTTCGATCTATTTATGATATTGCCACTCTTGGTTACGTTCTGTCGCGATTTCGATGCATTGAAGCCCTTGATAGCATATGCGTGACGCATGTATCGATACGCAGTAGTCAATCGACCAACATAATGCATATTACGACATGGCGGCTACTTTGCATCAAACTAGATGAGCGATCGATTACATTGAAGCGAATGCAAACTCTGTACAAGCACATATTCGAGAATGTTATACACATATCTACATAATATATAATGCGGACATGCATATATATTTTAGAAATATATAAGTGTGTTTTATCGAATATATTCATAGTTTTAAATAATAAAAAATTTTGCAATAAGTTGAGTGCCAATGGTGTATTTGTTTTAATTAAAGCAAATTTTATGAAAAAGTTACAATGTTTAATTTTACATAAAAAATTTTTAAGAGCTATTACAATTTACTAGACGTCTTTATTATAGAAATGCAAAAAATTATTTTTGAGAGAGAAAGTAATTGCGAATATTGCGCCGCATCGTTTATCGCTAATAACAAACGCTGCGATTTCCATAAGTTATAAAGTGCAAACAATTCTGAAGAAATGCCTCCCCATGCTGAAATATTCATGAATAGACGTGCTTGGTTGCGCTCGCTAAAGCACAAGATCTGCTGCAAGCCTTCGCTTCGCCATAAAGGCCGTTGAAATGTTCGCTTGTAAAGCGATGTACAGATCCTTTCGCGAATCAGTGATTCGATGTATTTACCTTACAAATGGAATTAATATAATTTTCATGTAAATTTTATGGTGTTCAAATATTTTCCCTTGCGGTTATAAACGGAGAATGATACACAATAAGATGTACGAGTTTCTAAAACTGTGAGATTACATATAGAATAAACGAGGACAAATAGTATTGGTTAAAATTAAAAAGTTTAATCGTAAGAGTTTGTTTTTATTGTTTTTAAAAGATTGATTTTATTTAGAATTATTTTTGTTGTTTATTATTTATTTATTATTATTTTTGTTGAAGAATAGAACTATAATCTTTTTGTCGATATACTTCAATATCTAAAATATTCTTTTTTGAAGTAATTTTTTGAATAATATAATAATTAAAAGTAGTAGCATTTTTTTCAAGTGCTGGCAAATTAATGCGATCATACATGTATTATTATAAAAAATGGTTGCAACTTTATTCTTCGAGTCATTAATTTCAGAAATATTATACGTGGGATATTAATTAACCGATGTGTGGAAGTATTTTTAAGTTATTTAAACAAGTGCATTTGATCAAAACGAGATTAATATTAAATATTGATTAACTTGAGGAAACAATATTAATTTATGTAAATGATTCAAATACAAATACATGCAAATCTGTATAGTTAATTTGCATGGTAAAATTATCAAATCGCGCGAACTTGTGCTGATAGCAAAAGCAAGAACAAAGAGAGCATATTTTAGGCAAATTTTCCGGCATAGATACGAAATTTGGCGGAGCACAAAATAACGGTCTTGGAGAATCCAAGAGAAAGAACCATATCAAAACTCGGAATTCTAATTGGAACTTTATTGCTTTGCTTCGGTAAATTCGGTCGGAAGTTTGCTACGGTGAAACTTGCCGAGGTCGAAGAAAGATAGACGGGAAAGGTCAGCGATGGAATAGGGAAACGGTAAAATGGAAGTGAGGGAAGCCCGTATCTCGGAAAGGACGCCGGGATTGTAGACGCAAACCTGATGGGGCGAGAAAGTGGGCGTCGATTCTTCGGAGAATCCAATCGTCACTGGAAGTGGCTATGGACTATTTATTACCGCCGACCCTGCGAAAAAAGCGAAATTTATTTACTGCTACATTATTCTCGATAACAACTGCCGTTTCAGCTTGTTTAGGATTATTGAACTTTATGGCGGAATATCAAATTTTCACTTTAAGTAAATACATTTTCGTTCAAGATGTTTCATTAATTATTTATATAAGAATGCAGAAATAATGGAGCATTAATGTTTAACTAATTTATTATATTAATAATAGCTAATTATTTTAATTTAGAAAAACATTTTTTTTTTGTTAAAAATTTAATTACGAAATTAGTTAGCTTTTACATCTGAAGAAGCAGTTCATTCAAACAGGTTGAATTAATTGAATTAAACGTTTAAACCGGTAATTAACAATAATTCTGCTAATAAGAGAAATATTATATACTTCTAGGTTATACTATATTAATTACTGATGCATTTATTGGTATAATGTAATTAATATGTATAATACACAATGTTTGACGCAAATGCAATATGAGTGCAAATGCAAATTTTGTAAATCTATTTCCATAATTTATGGAAATTTACTCGTTAATTTAATAATAAGTGGACTTTAGAAGGACTTCACTCCCTACGAGATTTCTAACTTGTATATCATTGCTCAGTTCTCTTAAGTCATCACGTTTTGCGTATGTGTGTGAGTGCGCGCACACCGGCAGTTTGGCTCGACGTGACAACGACTTAAAGCGAAATCTTTGCGAAGGCACGATGCGCGGCAGATTATACGATCTTATCGGAGCTTCGCACGAGTCTGCACTTCCAACAAGGCAGGTGTGGCTGATTAGACACTCACCGGCAGTAATGTAACGCGACGGAACTTAACGAGGAACAATATTGCATTTATCGACGCGGGGAGCGGGCGGGCAACGACGGTAAGCCGGCGGCATGCGGATGGTATGGGGAATTTAACAACTGTCGAACGTGCTAGAAGCTAACCAGTTAAGATTCCGGAAGCTGTGTCGCGCGTCGGTTGTACCAGTACGCTGCGAAGCGCCCGAGGAATCAATTAGTCGACTGCAGTCGGCTGACGCCCGGCGCGCCAAACATTGACTTTATTTGCATACTATGGCGGAATTGCAAATTCATACTTATTGCGGAGTTATCAATTAACCGTTCTTGACTGCGAACAGTCTCTGACCGATGAGATTCGCAAGAGTGTACACAATATCCGAGTCACGCGAAATGAAATAAGTTTGCCGCGCTCGAGTATTCGACTTTTTCGAGATTTCAGCCCTTTTTTGAATTTAATCATGATATTCGTGTTTATAAAGAAAGCAGCTTTATTATTTTGCGAAATAATGATAACGACGGAGCCGTCAATGCCGTTTCACGAGAATTACAGAGTAGATTAAAATGAAATAGAAAGGAAATCTAGAGAGGTCTTTTTGAGTTTTAATGCCGCTCTACATATTATTCTTTCTCGTTTTAAAAGAATCTCTCTCGATGAAAAGCGCAGATAAAGCATTTGTTACGTTACGTTAAGTCTCTTACATAACTCGGTATGTACATTTGACGGAGCGTCGCAATCAATAGGAATTTTTATTGCTTCTCGACTCTTCGTGTGGCATGTGACTGAAGGGCTTTACTCGAACAAAGCTTTTGACCAATCTCGTCCTACAAAGTTCGAAGCGAAACGTGGTTTATTCGGTTGGAACCAACCTCTCAATTCACAATTTCAAATCAAACATTGCGCGATATGGTTTTGCGGGAATACGATTGTTGCTCCAAATACGGAGAAGGAAATATTTCAAAGTCTTATTTAGATAGCACGTAGTATTTAGATAGTAGTTTTTAGTTTACAACATCGTTATAATAGTTTTTATTATTTTTTTGAAAAAAGATACAGTAAAATTATAGTGAAATTTATTAGAGAAAAATGTAAAATTTTCCGTTTTAAATATCTAGTGAATATATATATATTTATATACTTTGAATATACATATATATATACTATTTCACACTTTATAATTTTTGGATTACTTGACTGCTGACCGCACGACGGACTGGGCATTAAATTCTTATTAAAAGATAATTAAGATTTATTATGTCTGAAATTATTTAATTATTTTTTATTGCAAGAAAGTAAAAATTTCTCATTTTTATACGTTTCTATAACAATTTTCTGTCTGTTTTTATAACGCGAGTGTCGTAATTTTTTATATTTGATTGTGAGCCATTCGACGCTACTCTGAATTACATTATATTATTTGTCCGTACATTCTTTGTAAAGCTCGCACGGTTTTTTCCACCGTCGCTGTTCCTTTTGAGTAATGAAGTTTATTTGCCGCAAATAATAATAAAAATGCCCTTTCTGTTCAACAATTACGTAATTGCGAGAAAATTGCGCACCGATTTAGTCTGAACTTTTTCTCCGCACTTGTTTATGCGGAAATGTGTGCAAATTCTATACGGCACATTTGCTGTAAAATCTCCATACGGGCCTTAAACGCAAGAAGGTAGGACACCCGGTGCCTTACATCGTTTCGCCGGGGACGATATGTATGGTAATTTAAGGTGCCGCGAGAAACATCTAGGTCGTTGCAGAGGTCAAGGGGGTGATTTTTCGGATGCGGAAAAGGAACTTGTGCTACTTATTAAGCTGTTATACTGAGAATACAGAAAATTATGGGCGAAAAAATCGAGTAGTGTTCCTTGAAATTTTATACAAGATGTGTACTTTCTATTATAAGATTTGCCGTTCCTATAACAAGAAAAAATATTAAAATAATCGATGAAGCGTTGATTGTATCATTTAGATCGCTGCGAATTGTTTTAAATCTAGTTTACACAGCAGGTCAACTGTTGTATGAATAAAAATCTATAGTGATCTTGAAAGAAATAAATCGATTTCACATGACGGATTTTTGTGGACAGAAAAGCCGCTTTGTCATAAATGCTCGTATTTTATCGAGGCGTTATCCTGCGAAGTAATTCGCTTGCACATACGCGCTGTTACAATTAATACAGATTCGTGAACGGACAAAAAACGGTTAAATTTTCAATTTTGTTGCTGAGTATTGAAAGCAGGATTTCGACACTTCCTCCACCGATTGTTATATATTCTTTTACAAATAGAACGTTAGTTTTAATACTATTGAAATTTTTTTATCGTTTGGCGACAAACTTCTTTCATTTCAGAACACGTGTAAGAGTTATTAAATCAACGAACGTGTCTCAACGACATTATTTACGCACCACGTCGCATAAACGCGTTGGAAAAATGTAAGTCTTGCAGTTGCAGAAATTGCAGTCAGGATTGCCAGAATGAGTAGTCACATGGGACATTTCTTGCGGAACGCGGCTATGAATAATAGTTTCTTGGGGATCGTTGGTGAAATTCGTTAATTTCCCAAAATGTAAACTTTAATCATAGTTTGCTTTTATTTAGAGAAATGTACATATCGATTAGTCACTTTCAGCAAAAAAAGTGCAAAGAATTATTTTTCGAAATGCTGTATGATATTCCTAGCAGTTTTGTAAGATATATTTTTGCTCTTATAAGTTTCTAGTTTTACATTTATTTATTGAACTATTCTTGATATACTTAGAGAAATGCTAGTTTCTCGTCTTTGCCCTTCCTAAGAGTGCTGGGAATTGAAAACAAGATCAGATATAAGTATCGAGAATGTGTACTGGCTGAAAATCGATTCTATTCTATGTGACTTCTATTTCTTGACGAGCAGTGAAGTCTAGTACCTATGCTGTCTGTTCGCAAAACCAACGGTAAAAGGTTCTGGAGGGAACAATGGCATCTTTGATCGGTCACGAAGTTTCTTACGTCGGACACGGAAGCTTTCGAAAAAGTGAAGGTTTTCTGGAAAACGTGCGCGACATAAAGGGTATTTGTTTGCCGCGAGCGAGCAAGGAGATTGTAGCTATAGATTTTTACTGGCGGGCGTTCGAAAAGCAGCATGTGTTGCGAAGGGCTCCTTTCTCCCCCTTACCTTTCTCGGCTTTCCCTGCTTGAAACGGCATAATTTTTTATTATGAGTTACGGGAATAACTATATACGGTGTTTTCCATTCGATTCCGCGAAAATTTCTCGAAGGAAGTAAAGGGAACTGCTTTATTCCACCATCGCGTTCTCAAATATGAATACAATAACTTGACTGTAATATTTTCTATAATGCAGCTTGCGCAGTTTATTGAAAGATATATTGGATATTATAAAAAGTCGTATCATTTTGATTACATTTCAAACAAATCAAGAAACGTTAAGGTTAATTAGGTCGCACAAAATATTTAAAGTCAAGACCTAAATTTTGAACAATTTCTTATTCTTTTATTTATTTTTATTTATTCATTTAAACTGTCTTAAGTATATTATTCGTACTTTGCATTGTCTATTGCAGAGAATGCAATGTTTATTAGAAAACACTGAGAAACCATTTAGGTCGATTTCAGTCGTAATTTATTTTATGAAAGCGAGATTACTGGAACGCGGATAGGCACTCTGTCTTCGGTTTTATTCGTTTCTGCATATTAGATCAAATACTCTGCTACAGAATGCGTCTGTACGGAGGTTCTGAAAGCTATAACTCGTAGTACTTAGGTTTTACAGTCGGTGCACTCGTTGTACCAATGCGGCGTAGTTCGCCAGCGTGCGATTATTTTGAAAGATAGTGAATTTTGCTTACGTAGTGATGTTTTTATTTTATTTTATATAACTTTCTATTTATAAATAGAAAAAAATTAGCCGACTTTTTTATTTTATTTGTATCTTGAATATTACTCCATTTCAGTTTATTTTATGACAATATTGCGACATTATTAGTTACATTAATATTTTTTATTAGATATTATAATTCTTTACGTAAAACGCGATATACTTAATTTTCATAAAATATTACGAAAAAATTACTGTCGATTGCTTATTTTGTTAATACAAAAAGGCATTTTACTTTTCGCCTGGCAAGTTGATACTTATTTTACGAGTAGAATTTATGACTGTGAGGCAAAATACAGCGTTGATAACGGGTATCATTATTTACGCATTATTTCGCTAGAATTCTGGTCGACAGAAAAACACACTACCCACACACGCGTATTCCCTAGTGGTAAATATTCTTCGTTGTCTCCGTCGAAGGCACTTTTTCACTCGTTCAACAAACCCGTCGGCTTCGATGAATTTTTAACCGTGAATGGGATTTCTTAAGGCCAGCTTCCGTGGCTTTTTGTAGCCTGCGGAAAAATTCCATCCGCGCTCGAAAAATTCTCGACGTTCCGCCGCGCTCGACAAAAATTCAACAAATAATTCACGATGTACACGCGCCTGGTAAATAAGAGTTTTGCCGCTCGCTGCGTATGCATATATCGTCATTATGCACCTATATCTCGGCTGCGTGTACTGATTTCCGGCATAGGTACAAAATATGTCGTAATGCGCGGCACATGCATTCTGAAAATACATTGTTCTATATATTATGATACAGTTTGCTCTTTTCATTGTATTTTACTAGTGATTTGAATGGGGAAAAACACGCCTCTCTTGTTGATCAAAAATTTTTGCCCTACAGCTTTTCACGCGTTTGACGATTTTTCTCAATTTCATCAATTGTTTAACAGGAGCGCTATTTTACGAAATTATGTGCTGCTTTGTAAAACATGGAAAAATTTTAGTTATGAAATAAAATATCTCCCAAAAATGGATAAAATTTTTCAGAAATACTGTACGCGATACTACATGATAAGAATTTATTTGTTCTTTTTTTACTTAAAAAATGCGTAACGTTACTTGTTCAGAAGTAAATTATATAAAAATATTTAGATTGCGCGAAAATATGAAACTGATTACGAGTTACATTTAATGGCGTTATAACAACGTTGAAATAATTATATTTAATTTGCGCAGCTATTTCTCGATTATTCACTGAACAAATTTATATACACATCTTTTTAAGTAGTATCGGCTGAAGTTTCAATCAATTTTTACGTTACTTATAGTTTCTATAATATTTTCATCGTTATTTATGCAAAATTATTTTATTGTATGCAGCAAAGTTAATTATTAATTTCCATAAGAGCGCATAGTACACGTAGCATTTATTTTTTATTATCCATTTTGAAGTGTTAAATGGAAGATCTTGTGAACAATATTTTTTTATGGCTCCATACATTGAAGTAATATTATTATTAATGCAAAATTACATTTAGTTAAACAGTCGCAAACGTAAAACTTACAGTCACACATAATTTAACGCAGCGTCATTGAATTCTTGGCTTTTCGCTGCGAGCTTTCGTGCCCGGATATATTAGTCATGATTTTAATATCACGTGCAATCTCATGAAATTTATTATCTCACTGACAGCGCGAAAGTGCATACCGCTGCTAGCAGACGAGCGCGTTGTGTTATCTTATGGCGTAGAGTATGAAGCTGTTATGTATCCCGAGCAAAAATTTTGTTCGACAACTCCCCGAGTACTCTTTGCCAGGGCATCTATGCGATATTTATAGGTCGTCGAAAAATTCAGTAAGAATCTAGGGAATTGTGCCCATCATTTTAGCCGAGAAAGAAGAAGGCGCAAGTAGCTTATATGTTTATGCGTGCCTGTGTGTATCTGTGTGTGTGTGTGTGTGTGTGTGCATCAATTTCGTGAAAGCTTTTAAGGGCACCGTCTCTAGCACACCTTATTCCCCACGTGGCACTTTCATGGATCGACGCGCACTTTTCGATATTCACGGTAAAACGGGCTTGTCATCGTGGCTTCGATGCAAAAGAGCGCAATTACATGGATCACTTTGACGATAAAAAGAAAGGGAAAGAAAGAAAAGGAAAGGAAAATGCAGTCGATGAAATGACCGGAAAACGCAATACTCGCGATGGGGATCTTCCGCGAAGATTAAATAAAATGCGCTGCAATTCGTTAGAATTTTTTTTGTTGAATCACATACAAACAAATACCAACGAGTTAATTTGTCGATTCCGATTAATAAATATTTATTATTGTGTTTTTGTATTGTTTTGTAAGCAAGTAATAAACCCATTTGGTTTTATAAAGAATTATTGAAATTTCGCGTCGTTTATAATACTATTAAATTGCATTAGTTAGCAGTAATATTTGTCGTAATATTTCCGATTCTATTAAAACTTCTTTAATCATACTGTTATTGATAGTCGGCAAAGAATTATTGCGCAAGCTAAACCGTTCGTAACGATAATCCAATATCGAAAACTGATACACTTCAAACTTTCTCCACGGAGAGTACCTAATAATTAAAGTTTAAAATCGAGAATTGCAATTTAAATTAAGAATTTACTTGAAACAATATTCCGCGTACTAAAATAATTATGAGTTTTGCGAAAAAGGTAAAAATAAATTATTTATATGTAACGTTTCTCTTAATGTTTATTGAAAAAGTATAAGTTTTCTATTTTCTTTTTATCAAATTTAATAAGTATATGGAAAATCTATAAAATTGTTCTTGCATTTTTATGGTACATTCTTATTACTTGGCACCGCCGATGGTTATTGAAGCGACTATTTGGCACGAAATTGTGCTGTGTGGAATAACGGAACAATTAAATAAACTGCACAGTGCTTTCAATGCATTTGCTCCGAGTTGCGCGCGGAATATCGCGTCTCTGGTAGCATTAAAAGCCGTGCGTGACGCATTCGACTTTCTTGTATTTTCAACCTCTCAATCATCTTTCCTTTTTTCTTCTTTCCACCCTTCCGTCTCCTTTTGCCGCTTCGTTCGTCGACAGACTTCCCGCACGTATCCCCAGGAAGTGCAACTCACGTACCGAACGTGAGTATACAGAATGTAACTGAATTAGTGGGACAAACTGCGCGTGAGCGTATTTTTCGGTCAATTTAGAATCAATTTTACGTTAACGAGTATTTAATCAACTCACTTTTATACATACAGTATACATATATAGTATTAAATTTTAAAAATTTAGGAAAATTGATTTTACTTTAAAGAGAGAAAAAGAGTACATAATTAACAAATATAATACAAATTTGGAATAAACGTTTTTTTATATATGTAATTTTACTTAAATTTTACTTAAATTTTGTTTTTAAGAAAAAAAAATTTTGCTGTTAAATTAAAGAGATATATATTGTGAAATGTTCAGGTGAACAATGCACTTTTTTTGTGAAATTTAGCAACATTAGATTGCATACGATAAAAAAGGGTATCGTTTCCAACTTCCTGGTGATTTGTATGCGGTGTCAGTAACAACATTGCCGCGCTTAAAGTGTGAACATGTTCGATTTTGCACGATGCACCACCGACTAATCCATACACCGTCAACATGCTCATCCGACAGCCTATGTCGCACAAATTGTAGGATGAAGTATAAACCGCTTTAGGCAAGCTTTCGGGCGAAGCCACTTGCTGAGCAAAACGCTCAGCATTCTATGCTTATTCGCGTCGCTCATGAAAACCGTTTGCATAACGGAATTATCTCCTGTTAAATGCGCTGCTTTTCGGATTATACATGTAAATCAATCGCGATCACTTTTTTCCAATTTATTGAAAGTAATTCTCTCGTCACATAATCAATTTTATGATATAAGTTAACACAAGTTATAACAATGTACGAAAAAAAAAGAAAAATAGAACCGGGAAATAAATTTCCAATTCTCCGGTGTTAATGAGCGAACTTTTATTACAATCCGGGAAAAATGGATTACTTGATGAAGGAACGAAACTGTGAAGTGTTATTATTGCTCAACTAATTACTGCATTGCTCAATTTCTCATTTTCCGATATCATAATTATTAATTGACAGGTGAACGTGTACTGATGTTGGATTTGTTCTGATATGGCGCTTTTTAAATGACATTCACAGTGTCGATATTTAAAATGTTTTTAAAACGTAGTACTAAAGTAAATTATAGTATTTTTATCAACAGAGTAAAATATATGGGATTTCCTATACTGATTTAAATTGTTCAACTTAAAAGATATCTGAACTAATTTATAATTATTTATAAAATTAATGCAATAAGAAACGCTTTAAGTCTTAAATGTATAATTATAATATTATTTCGAAGATATCGCGTTTTATTAATCGGAAATGGAAAAAGATTTTAAAGTTTTTCGATTTGTACGCGCACATTTGCGCAATCCGAATTGCAAAATTGCACGCGGACGCGAATACATTTTTTCCTGTACAGCTTGAATTATTATTCCCGCATGCGCCCCGTCAGTCTTGGTATGTAATTCTATCGTCCACGTCGCGTCGATCGCTGACACGTCCTGTATTCGCGCGTTCTGTATGTGCGCTGCTGCCTATGCAGGCCTCTCCATCTAATAGTCCTTGCCGCACGAAATTGTCGCTGCGCCAGCAGGAATTTTGATTCGTCGCGAGTCGCCGCTGTCGGCTGTTTCGCTGCCTATTTATAAAGCAAAATTGCATATGTATGTAGATATACAAACATGGATGAAAATTTTGAATTCTTTTTGCGTGCTTCTGAGAAAAGGGGAGAGAAAGAGACGCGATCTTGATAAATAGAATATGATTAATCATTAAATGTATTAATTGCGGACGTACCGATTTGCACGGATCCCAAAACGGGAGTTTGGTTCGCAGGGAAGATTAAACGTAGGAAAGTTGATTTATACGACAATTTATGTAGCGATTAATCTGTTCAGGACGAGCAAGCCAAAAACGACGGCTCGCCATGTTGGCGTTCTCTGTTGCAGAAGAGATGAATACCGCGGTGTCAAACGTTATTCGCTTTATCTTTCACGGGTAACCGATTATTCGAGGCGAACAGAGGTGCGATTTTCGGGGCAACGGATTGGCCCGAAAAATATATTGTTTCAATAACGTTGTTACCGCCATCGTAACTGTTGCATTGCGCGACGGGTGACAGCACAAATTATGGTTTTTCACTCTAGCCCTGGTAATTGAACATTCTGTTAGGAAACTACTTCAATTTTTCCATCGAACCGTGAAATCTGACATAAAGTAACCCTTTGAATTATTTCAATGCACGTTAAACGATATTGTGTCACAGGAAAAAGTATTTAAATCGCACAATAATTGATTCTCTGTGCTGCAAATATTTTTTCCTCGGAAAATTGCCAATTTCGCTTATGAAAACACCGTTAACGATATATACACTGTTTATAAAAAAAAATCGACGCATTTCGATGAAATAATTCTGGACCCATGACATTTAGTTTTACAAAATATCAATCTGTAATATTTTAACACAGAATTTTTTAAATAAACAGTTTGTGTACTGCAATAATTTATCGTTTCCTTATCTTCTCGTCATCATATGCCAAATTTTTGAAATGAGAAGACTTACTTTGAGATGCGTCGATTTTTTCGGATAAACAATGTATGAGAACAGTGTATGCTATAGTATTTTGGTAATCAATCCTGATGGAAAATTAAAAACTATTTTTAATTAATTCTGAAACCTGTTTTAATTATTTAAAATGATAAATATTTTTGACTACAGTACCTTTCATAAACAAACTTTAGATTATTCGCTTTTTACTATTCTCTTGCGATTTCATTACATATTCTGTTTAATTAACTAGTTTAATTGTAACTTCTCTATTATTTTTGCAATTATTATGATGTGCGATAAAAAATTGGATTTTTTGTTATAACAGAAAAATAGGTTTTTTCATAAATATGATATATGCGGGGAGTGAAATAGAGACGATGTCGAAATCTGTGGCAGCGACCGCAATCTCTTTATTAGCCGGCATTTGAGTGAAGCTCAAGTTAGTACTTAAAATACAAGTTGAAGAGTGCTGAGTTGGCGCCACTCTGGAAAGAGCAGAGGGGTTTAGTAGACCCTCGAAAGCTGCACTGTTGCCTAGATTGGCGAGGCTCCGACCAAAACTTAGACTTCTTCGATACGGCCGAATTAGCGATATCTTTGCAACAAACTTATAATAAGTCACATCCTGGTAGAATGTACTTTTATTTGAAGTTTCAGCCTTTTAACTTGTTCATTCAATTTATTTCAATATAATTTCTGCGAAGAAATTAATTATATTTTGTTTCTATATGCTCGTTTCGACAACTTATTCACTGACAATTTTTCGACATATAATTTTAATAAACGGGAATATTGTACAAATTATTATACGCAGATGCGTGTTGCGCGCGCAAAATTTATATTTTTGTAAATTGTAAATTTTTCCAACTTTTTCGCATAACTTTTAGCATTAAATTTGTAATTTGGCATGTAAATCATGTAAAAATAAGAAATTGAAATTGAAACGATTTCTCGTTTAGACTTTGTATGCAACTATATATCGAAAAAGTAAGATGCGAATACATTTCGCAGTAGAAATTCGCGACGTAGATAATAGCAATGACGTACATCTCGGAACTGTAAGGTGGCAAAGCTGATAACGCGTTGATCATTTTCCGATTTCCGCCGTTACGTGGTTCCATTCGTTCGTATTATATACGACTCTTCGCCATCTTGCTGATGCACTTCATTACGCTAAGTGTTCTCTCTTAAAGTTATTATCGAGATAGTCGAGTAAAATACTCCGCATTTATAACAGTCGCGAATATCTCTAGTCATTTTCAGAAAATTTTAATTTTAATTGTGATATTAATTGTTAATAGATAATTGAAGAAAAATTCAGAATTAATCGCGTAACTAAATTTTAATAATTATTTTAATTTTTTTGTACCATTAATTAAAATTTAACGAATGCTTTAATTTAATAATTATTTTAATTTTATATAATAAGTTTTCGATAATTATTTTAATTTATTAATTAAAATTTAATAACCAAACGCATTATCTACGTGCAGGGTTGTTTGAACTGAAGCAGTGCACTAATGCGAGGCAAGTTAAATTACTCATTGCTACAAACGCAAAAATTCTTTTTTTCTCTTCTATTCCTATCTCCATCCTAAATGACATTGGTCGACTCACCAGTAACAGAGCATGCCGTGATTTGTGTTGTAGCGATCGTAATAAATAACCACTGCAAACAAGGTCCGCGATGTCTTGCCTGATAAATTATTCGCTTCCAACTTAACTTTTGCCGGTAGCTTAGTTTGCACGAAATCGACCATTAGTCAGTGTCCCCGGGCGCTATTCTCGCACATCGGGTAGGCGCGTAAAACGAGACAAACTAAAATCGACCATTTATTATGCGGCAGCTGGACTGAGCTTTACGGCGAATGGGAAGCTTGCTGGGACTTTTTTTCCGTTGCAAATGGCAGAATCGGGTTTCATTACAGCATGACGGCGAAGCCACAGTCCTTATTATTCGTTTGCGCATTTCACAGTCTTCTCCTTACAATTCGTTGTATTTGGATGTAGATGCAGCAAAGTAAAAATAATGAAAAATACGACTGTAAGAAATTATTTTAGGTGAGCATTGTACGGTCGTCTTAAAAATTATATTATACAGAAAATTGCTCGTTTTTAAGCATATCTTGTAAGTTTTTTATTCGCAGTCTTTATTCATTAATGCAGATGTGACGATATACTACTTTTACAGATTTGTTTTTCTCTCGTATTAAAAAAAATTTCATTAAAATGTGATGTAAAATCAACATATTTTTATAACTACAGAGCAGCATGAATTAGTATTATGCTTTGAATTTGTATTATTTATTTGGTATTTGGTAGATATTCTCAACTTGTGCGCTTTGCAACGAATTCTTTGCATAATTCAATACAGTTGGATAATTAAGCTTACCATTCGTGAAAGGAACGATAATTATTTCCAACCACGGTTGAAAGCTTCAATTACATTTCCGTTCTGCAACAGAGATTAAGTTCTATTAAAATTAAATTTAAAACCAAAATTAGCTAAAGAATTAAATTTTACTATTTTTTTTCGCATTCAAAATACGCTTATTATAATACATTGCAGATTTTTATATTAGCAATGAGGAAAAATAGTGTACATCTAACACAATAAAAACCGAGTGCAAAATGAATGTGTAAAAAGAATGTCTTGCTCGACAAACATTGTTTCGTAAGCAAGGAAATTTGTTACCGCCTTTTAATCAGAGATTTAGCGACAGTGTGCTCTTTAACACCAAGTCAACGCAGATTCATAGCTTCGAACTCGCTGTAGCATCGCGCAACTTTGGGCTGAGGCCAGCTCACTTTGAACCATTATACTCGGCGGACAATCTACCGGCGAATAAGTTTGCGGAGGGCTTTTGCGCGTCACACGGCCGGGTGCAAAGCCAAAGAGCAGAAACCTGGACGTTCGAGTGAAACTTTCGGCAATTAATGCTGGCGGTTCCTCGCCAGGATGGCGAATTTCAATAAGACTAGCCCAACATTTAATCCGCGAAGTGCTCCGGTCGGTTGAACCCCGAGAACTGACCGAAATTCGGCAAACAACTGGAAGATGAGCTCATAATAAAAAATTTTGTTTTAGGCATAACATTTAAGACATTTGTTTTTACGTTATACAAAATGAGCAGCATTTTCAGTGAAAAGATTTTCTATTATTTATATGTATTAAATTTTTTTGGAGTTCAGTTTCTAACAATTTGAATGATTTAACTTTTATAATTTGGAAAATTTCGAATATTTAAGAGATCTCTTTTATTTATTGTTTTAATTTTCTTTCCTGTTTGTTTGAATTTACTTTTCTATTTGTCCGTTTATTAGTGGAAGGCGCGAAAACTCATTGTCGGGTGGGGTCCGCTTTAAAATTGCTTTAATTGCGTTATAATATGTATTATATATACTATAAAATATGTGTGTGCTATATATTTCGTGCTAAGCTTACGTAGCAACATTGGGATAGGCTACTTTCCCAGCATGGAAGAGATCAAAGACTGCTGACGGGTGTACTCATTATCCGCGTACATATTCATAATGGTTACGAACGTATGTACATCATAACTAATTATAATGGAACCGCTCGATAAAACGTATCTGTACATCAGCGCAAACTGTTTTGTAAGGATTAGCATCCGGGGAAAAAGATTCTTTTATTATGCAAATTATAAAAACGCTTTGATGCTCATAAAGCTATGTACAATGAATAGTATTGTATCAATGCTAAGAGTTTTATAAATAATAATAAAAAAGTATACGTAAAATAGGTTTTTTTATTTGATCTCAAATACTGACTATTTTGTGCACTTTTGATTGTAACATATTATTTATAGGATGCATTAAAAAAATGCATATCTTTTTTTTGAGACGACAGTTTTTTTTTAATCTAAGATCGAAAATCTGATAGAAAAATTATCAGTGGAAGATCGTTTTATCTTTTAATTCTTATTAAATATGTTAAAAAATTTTTTTAATTATGATTTTGTCAAAATAAAATGTTGAACTTGTATGAAAAGTATTATAACTTTTGATAATTAAAGTTATGAAACTTGACTTAGAATGTTCTAATTTCATCAAATAATTTTATAATTAGATATTTCATCAAACTTTTATCAAGGAAAAATAAACAATCAAAATATATGGAGTTAAGAGAAACGCACGTTGCTAGAAAAACTTCGTTACATTTTTTTATATTTAGAAAAATATCTTTTACGTTATTTATCCATCGAGTTTTATGACGTTATCTTTAGGATTCTTGCAGTTTCATGTGAACTCTTTTATATTGAGATGAAATCTTTCTCTCGAGTGAAATATGTCGCGCCTGGATAGATGTCGACGTTGCTTATCGATAGTACGGTGCTTCAAGATTTCTCAAGTGGAAATTTCAACATATCGCAAAATATTCACACGCATGTGAACAGTCTCGCTTATACGTCGAGAAAATAGGATATAAAAGAAAATTTTGTGCAGCATACATTGTACGAATATACGCGATAAATTGTTATAGTCAGTGGTTAATCCGACCGTGTTATTTCGCTTAGTTGTTTTGCCACTTTTTCATCGGAATCGAAATAACCGCTAATTTTTTCTTGTTGGATGGGAACTGTATCGATTTCACCAATAACCAACGTGCATGGTAATTCTCGTTAATTTTTAAACACGCATCCCGTGGCACAATTCTTTGCGCTTCGATCGAGAGTATCGGGTTAGTAAATTTTTCATGACAAAAGCATTTATGTGCAATAATTCAATTGTAAAATACGCGAGCAATATAAGTTATTAAACCAATTTGAAACAATACATGCATTTTTTTATTTAACTTATTTTTTTTTTAATTATCAAAATTTTGTATGATGTATATTTTTTCAGTTTATCAGAAGAATGCGTTTAGTAATTGTTAATTTTTTTGTTTTAGAAAACAAATTTTTTATCTACGCGTTTGTATAGCGTTATTATAAAGGGCGAACATAAAATGAGTTTAATATTAATTGTGTGAATTAAGGTAAAGTGTATTTTAAAACACAAATTTATCCGGCACTCTCTGTGCGCTGTTTTATCGGTCGTTCCGAAACGTCTGATAGATAGCAAAAATTTTTCAGTGATCCGTGGATAGCATGTATGTGTCTTTTTCCACTGGAAAGCGCAACTGAAAAGAAATATTTTGTGAGCACCGAAATCGAATTTACGACCAAAATGATCTTAAAATTCAAATTCGGCTAGTGAGTCTCCAACCAAGATGAAAGTTACCACTCTCATCGCGGATCGACGCGTCTGAATAAAAGATGCACAAATCTCGTTGTAGATAGAACGTTATAGAATTTAAATAAACTTCGGTGTAAAATGATTTATTTCTTTTTTTCTTTTATCTTCTATAAGATGAATTTTATGGACAGATATTATAATTTCAATTTTTGTATTATGTGTAACAACTTAATCGAACGTTTTATGTAAAATGCATTAACATTGAAATTTTCATAGCAATATATTCAGTAACCATTCATACAATATTTGTAGAATAAAAATTTCTGATTATATTACACAAACGATTACGTAAAAATATTTCGCGGTAAACCATTTATTTATTATAATTTGTAATCAACAAATTGCTCATTTTGTGCAGACCTCCTCGCGTGATACAGAAGAGTTTTATCAATAATTATTCAAATCATGATGTATATGGAATAATATTAGATTAAATCGCGGAGAAACTCTCGTTTTGTTCTTGTCCGCATTATTCCCTTTATTCGTGTTCACATAGTAGCGGAATTAAAGCGGACGGTTTAAGACGCAAGCTTTCTGCACGACTCCTATATACGCTTCGTATTTTTTGTCGGCATCTGGTGCAGTGTGAGCTTATCGTCGTTAGTTCAGCTATGTCTGTTGCGCAAATGTTCGCGGATATAATTTGCATTATCGCGCTTAGCTCTTTACATTCTACAGGATGTACTAGATTCATCGCGCTTTTCTTTTCTTTTATTTTTGAAGAATTTTTTGACCTATTTCCCATGACAAATATGTCATGCCAGCCATAATTTTCGTATTATAAATGACCAAGAATAAAGGTTCCCTTCACTAATTAACCTGCAGAAATGAAATCTTTTAGAACGAAACGTTTTTATTTAGAATTTTTTATTAACAAAACGCATTATTTTATATAAATGTCGTTTCTATTTAAATTTTTTATAATATGGAAAAATTATATCTGTGAAATTTTTTAACAATATGCATCATGTGCATATTGTTTTGTTCAATATTCAGCGAAGCAACTTTGTATTGATTATTAGAGTAAATTGCAGTTTGAACTAAATAAAAGTAATTTTTTCGAATTTTAATGTGTTATAACATAAAAGTTGTTTAACCAGACTTCATTAAACATTTTTTTTTCATTTGAGTTGAGATTTTATCCGAGATTTTATCCTATTTTATATTGAATATTTTATATCCTTTCTGCATAGTTTCTAGTTCTCTCAGAGCATTCTAAATGCAAGTTTTCGTTTGATGTGGTCGCGTGATATTGACCAGGGAATAAAACTAAATTTTTCACAGTCAGCTCTTTTCTCTATGCTGTAAGCAGTGTGAAAGCTGCATTTGGCATGATACATATATGAAGAGTGTACTCGAAATATTCAATACAACTCTTGTAAATAAAATTGTAATCAGAGCAAATTTACGCGTTACGTGTGATGAAAAAAAATCTTGATTTCTGTTCTGCAACATTACAAGAGACGAAACTTATACGTTAACATTCTTTATTTTATAATAATATATCTATTATTTATACATTATCATTTATGTGATTATCGAAGTAATCGGCACAACATTATGAAAAAATGATTATTATAATTTATATTTGATGATAAAATTTCCATGTTTAATGATTGCACAAAATTAAAAATTTAAACAATTTTGTTTTTTAATTTATTAAATAATTATGTTAATTTTTTTTAGCTCAATTACATTCAACAAAAAATAATATGACATAGTTATTAGAGTATAAAAGTAATAAGTTGTAATAGAATTTTTCAAGCGATATTTATGCATTATAATGTCACATAAATTAACCCAATAAGACCGTGTAACTTATCCGTGTTATCCTATGAATTTGTGAAAGTACATAGATCTACATTGTATTAATATAGCTGTAGATCTCCTAGTTGCTGCGTGACATATGAGGAACACAATGGATAAAGGCAGATTTCACAGACACTCCAATCTCAAGTCCGAATTCAGGAACAAGGGATAATCTCGTGGGATAGCTTGCAGCTTGACACATTTCTGCGTTAAATAGATGAGCCTCAGCAATGTCTAATTGAGGGAAATATCTTCTCGGTTCTTTAATCACATGCGGATTTTTGCTGAATACATAAAATCTGATTATTTATTTTTATCGAGTCAGCATATGTGAATGTAAATTACATGTACCTGGGTGTTATTTAAAAACTTGGGAATTATTTAATCAGGGAATTTTTAACAACCGAAATTTTTTAAATAAAATCTGGGAATTATTTAAAAATGTAATAATTTAGAAGAAGAAGAATATCCAAGAATTATATTTCAAACATATCATTAATAATGCTGGTACGTGTGGCTAAAGCATGCAGTTTTAATTATTATATATAGCATTTTGATTATATATGCAATGTGTGCGATCTCGCCAAATAAAAATATAACATTCATTATTTACTTCTTGTTATTTTGCGAATGTATCGTAACAATGGGTAATAATATTAAAACATCCATTAGCTTTGAGAATTCATTATAAATATTTTCATATCTTGGAAATTAATCTAAATTAAATATGAAATGGATATATTTGCACGAATATACACATTTATACGAGTGAACCTTTTCAATAAACGGGTCGTAATGTACTGTACGGGACGAGGTATCATTTCTATGAGATCGATATATGTACTTAGTACGATCACATATAATCCTCTAACAAGAAAAGGTAACAACTAAGAGTAGACTGGGGTTGGATAACTTCGCAACAACAGCACGGCTCTTCGGCGGAATTTCTTCGAGCTACTTTCACAACTGTCGTGGAATTCTTACATCGAGTTCGCTTTCGTGGCGGCGGCTCGCTCCTTCGTGTTCGCTCCTTGTATTTCTTCAATATATATCCGATACTCTCTATCGTCAAAGACATTTGTTGCCGCCGCGGGCGATTGCATTTCTCCCAAGGGAAAACATCAAGCACTATCCAATAAATATTAATATTTCCGCAAAATATTTCTTACTCCTCAGAGATTCGATATGATTTGGAATAATAAACACGATCATGAAAGCACGGAAATTTTAATTATAGTTGTCACGTCGGAAGCTCAAACCGCTCTCTTACGGCGCTTGCGAGCCGTTCATCACGCGATCTAATAAATACAACATTCGTGTCTTAGAAACGCTGCTGCAGTCGTAAACAAACCAAATAATTTCCTTTTATTTCAAATTTGTCGTACATTTTTATTTCGCCATTTTCTGATTTATTATCAATGTAAGATAACAAGTACGTTATCGAAGAATTAATGCATTCTATACAAAGTAAATTTGAAAGAATTGCCATAATTTTGCTTATCGAAATGTCACGTAGAGCGACGTAACACGTTTAAAAAACAGGTAATCGGTAAAAAATAAAAAAGAATAAAGAGAGAGTAGGCCGGTAAAAGTGGAGAAATTTGTATTGCCTGTTTTGAAGGCACATCTTGATGCAATATTACCAGCACGGAAGACCAAGAAATAAATTTATTTGGGGATCATAAGTAAATTTGTCGTATATTGTGTAATTTATCATCAACTGTTTGTCTTGTTTCACCCTGATGGACACGATTCGCTTCTACTTCCTCAAGTATGCCATAATACTCTATTAATTAAGATAGCATTTACACTAAATACACAGGATGAAGTACTTGAAATTACCACCTCGAATTACTCGTAAAATATTGAGATATTTACAATAGAAGTTTTCTAATATTTGAGGTGGTCATTTTAAATGTCTCATATTGTAAATTAGAGTTTTTCTGGCAAAAAATATATAATTCGAATATTTTAGAATAAGAAACTTTGTTTTTCTTTTTTCTGACTTAATGATTGCAATTTTTCATTTAAATTTTTCATTAAAATTATGATGAATTCCAACGTTTTGATAAGAAACGCAGTTTCCGATGATCGCGTTACACTTTACAACGTTATAGAACTTTCCAAGTTTGCGCATTTTGTTGCTCAAATCGCTCTTTCACTGCACCTGCGAGTCGTTTATCACGCGGTCTAATAAATGCAACATTCGCGCCTTAGAAACGCCGCTGCGGCCGTAATAGTTTATGGCAGCCTGTTTGTTTCGAAAATTGTACCGACCCTTCGCGAGGAATAACGGAACGACCGCTGTAAAGAGTTAATCGCATATCTCTTCTTGTCTCCATTCAGCCTGCCACCCGTTTCGCTTTCATCCTCTCCTCCGCGACTCTTTTATTTTGCTCAACCATTTTAAAATCTCTTTGTTCCCATATTCGCGTTGAAAACGCTCATTTTCCATTCTTTCACTTCAAATAAATTTCTTAAGAAGTATATTGCAGGCGCTATTTTCGTGTGCAGACTTGTATACTGTACTTTATCATGTTTCTAATTACATTAATTTCAAAGAAAGTCATTTTGAAGAACATTTTATTATGTGCAAAAATGTTGCTTCAGTTACTCAAAACCTTGTCGTTTATTTTCACATATTATATGGACATTTCTATTTATTTTCTGAAAAATGCGATATATATAGATTCACATTATTTTTTAGATTTGCGTATTGAAAATGCGAGCAATTGCAGATTGAATTAATATAAAATTTCTCATTGCTTTATATCGTTCGTTTATTAGCATTGTTTTATTTCTGCACGCTTCGTGTGACTACACCAAATTGGGAATTTGATCACGTGTCGCATTTCTCTCATACAACACACACATGCACACATAAAGATTTTTGTCTTTGATCATTTAATATAATCTCTGGTTATTAGCGTGCATTCAATGTAGCAAATCAGCATGTAACGTGCATTTATGTGCAAAATGCAATAATGTTGTGTAATCCACCCTAAACTCTTCTCTTTAAGTCTTATTCTGCCGTTTTTCTCAGCATATCAAGTCTTAATAGCTAAGACTCAATTATTAAGACATGTTGGACATGCGATACAGAGTGATGCTTCAGTGATTGGATCGATATGGTGGCATATAGGCAATAGAACACAAATACAAGTTTCATGAGAAGGGAAGCTCGTGATGCAACCATATACGTGTATGAATAATTTCAACTTGGAGTCGCAAAACGACAGAGCAGATTTGTTCACCGATACGTTATTGATTTACCTGGAATATATATGAGTGAAAGTATCATTATGTACAGAGAGATAAAATGTATTATGTATTTACAATTATAAATTAAAAATTATAAATTGAATACAATTTTTATATAAGTTTGTCTTAGTAAATAGTATTATTAAAAAATTGCGTATTCCAGGCGACTGCACAAATTAATGTTACAATAATGAACTACGATATAATAATAAAGTATTCAAGGACAATTTGTAATAGCAGAGAACATTTAATGGACGATCAATTTTATTAAAATATAGTCAAATAAATGAATACGTTTACGTAATTCGAAATGAGTCAATTATTGCGAACAATAATAGTGGGAATAGTGTTTTAACTGAAGAATTTCTAAATCGATTCTACCATTTTGAAATTCTAAGCATAACTTCGACGTAGAGTAGTGGATAATTAACTATCAGGGTGCGTCGAGGTGCGCAATGCGATTCCAGATGGGTTCAAGCGTGATAGGATGCGTCACAGTTAATCAGTTCGAAGCAAAGCTCACGGGGCGGTGTATACACGGTATACACCGGCGGTACGTAACATGCCAAGAGAGGCTCGCTTCTTCGGCGTGCACGTAAGAGATCGTGCTAGATCCTACCTGGCGGTGGAAAGATCCGTGTCTTCAGGATTCAGTCATGCTGTCGGTACGAGTAGTGATGGCACGGCGCACTTCTATTTCCTGGCACAATATAATATGGAAATTCGAGTATTGCATATTTTACAAAGTACTTTTGGAAAATATATATTCGATATAAAAGTAAATTAAATTTTCACAAAGTCGAAAAATTCAAGATACAAAATTTAAGTTGCTAAAGAAGCTTTTTTTACCTTTTTTAATTTATTGTAACGTTGAAAAATATTATATTTCGGCAAGCTTTATTGTTAGCTTATTGTGAATAAGAATTAACAATCGCTTTGTAGTTTAGTCAAATAAAAATTATAATTTGTATAGCCACTTTGTATTATAATTAGTCAAATAAAAATTACAACTTGTAATTTATTTTGAAATTTTAATATATGATGCACCAGACGGTTGCATCGCAGATGATAATAGTAGTTGCAAGGCGTTGCTTCCATCCACGACAATCGCATGCATAATCCATGTCTCGTTCGCGCGGTTATGACTGAGGAATCATGAGGAACAACCATCTACGCGTACGAGATCCATTCACGTCGTCGTCGTATCTCATCCGACGTTCTCCCTGCTCTTCGTCGTCGCGCCGACATAGCATTTTCGGTAGAAAAAGCGCAAAATCGCGACGCAAGAAGAATGATTCGGATCGGTTATCTATTTGGTTTGGTAGAAGCGTTGAAAGAGGAGGAAATGGAACGCAAAGCGAAATGCGGGTAGAATAAATTGAAATTTGCGCAAAATGTTCGAGAATTCTCAATTCTTCACATAATCTATGTTTCTGACAGGATTTTAAGTGTTTAAGTTATAATAATAAATATTTAGCGAGTAAGTTTTCAGTGAATTTTATAACAATACTATACGGAAAGAACATTTTTGCTGAAAGGTCTAAAATCTATGTCAGATACAGATCTGAAAATATATTTTTGTGGACATTCAAAATTTCTTTCATATCGCAGCAAAAGTTTCGAATGCTCTATTAATAAATTTTCATTGTCCAACAAAATTTATTTTTAAATCTGTAACTGGCACAATTTTTAGATCTTTCAGCAGTGTCCTTTCTGTGTAAAATTACCACTTCGGCAATACTACAATATAATTTATATGAATGCTTACGCAAATTTCTTTTCACAATGTAAAAGCATACATTACATCGTCTACTTTATGTGTATGACATACGCTCGTCTCCTGTTTGCATCGACGCGATGTGCACGCATACGAAAAACACACTGTTGCAAAGTTTTAACAATACATTTTTTTTCGCACTCTCGACAGATCAAGTTTTACTAACAAAAAGAAAACAAAAATAAAAAATCCTAAAAAAATATGTGATGGGAAAACAAGTCTTATCCTTCGGGATCGTTGGTTATGTTGGTATTTGGAGACGAGTTGCGATTAATCGCGATTAGTCCACTTGTATCTCTATTCCGTCACGCAATTGAGAATCTCTCTTTCTCTCTTTTTCTCAGTATGAACAAGAGACAAATTTTATTTTTAATTCTTCTCATATATAAAGAAATAAAATGTGCGCATTTTATTGCTTGAAAAATTAAGGCGATTTTGTGCACCATTTTTTATCTGCGTTGTGTAATCGAGCACTGATATTTATAAAACGTTATATTGCAATATTTGCAATCTATAAATGCAATATTTGCGCTTGACAAATAGCATTTCCTATCGAAAATAAGAATCATTCGTTCAATACTAAAATTTAATTAAAAACTTTGTATTTTGTATTTTTGGAAGTTTTTATTAAATATTTTGACGTATTTTTCCTCAAACTTCGTGTTACATAAATTATTAAAGAGATATAATGTATAACACAAATAAACGAAAAATATATGTCAAAAAAATATTTTATATAAAGATGTAGGAAGAAACATTTTATTAATTTTGCTTTTAAAGTTTTAAATGGAAAGTATCGAAGCGAAACTTTATTCCATACCCGATAGTGCATAGTATATCCGGATATACGTGTCGAGACGAAGGCAGGAAAAATATCGGGTGAGTGAATTCAATCAATTAACTTGCCCGTGAGCCGAGTGAAGAGTCGCGAACAGTGAATTACGCGGTTTTAATTAGTTAAATTGCAAGTTTAATGAGATAGCGTGCAACCGCGTTGATCATCCAAGAGACTGGGCAGTTAAACGACTTCGTCAGAGGGTTGATGCGAAAGTTCACTTCCGCCGCAAGTTTTGCCGCTCGTGTGTTTGCTAATTCACGGCGGCTTAATCAAGCGCGAAGCTACTGCCGGGATATAATCGCGATGCGTTTATTTTAGCATTGTTTATTTTCTAACGTCGCGGTCATGCACATTTATTAACTTGATTGATTGTAACAATTGATGAATGAGACGATTGGTCCAATTAAATTGAATATTAGTCAAATCATTAATTGAAATATTTTTTACATGAAAAAAATAATCATTGATTATTTGATTTATTTTTTAATGATTATTTTCAACTAGAAACTTTTATCCATTTGTCAGTTATTGCCATAATAATTTCTGTACATGTTAAAAATATATTTAATTATATTAAATCGATTATTACAATACATATCAACACATAAATTTTCGAGTTTATCTAATATGTAATTAATAACATTAATTATTAGATTATATTCTCAATAATTACAAAATACGTTTGGAACAATATAATAAATTTTTCTTTAGTTCTCACTTTGAATGCAAATCATCTTTGCTACGTATTCATCTACGTAATATCGCTTTCGCATAAGTTGACAGAAAACATCTGTCGTCATCAACTTTATGAATCGACATTCATAAATATCTTCCATTCATACCATTCGTATACCTGCCACGTATAGTTTTCGTTCGTAATTAAATTGGGACAAGGATGACATTTGTATAAGTTTTACTCAAGTCACGTAACGTTAGGTAAATCCAAATATATTCGCGTGGCCCAGATTGGCTTCGAAGTTTAATACACTTGGAAGCGCATAATCAGGAAATATTCGAGCCGAGTAAAAATGTTATACCTTCGATATGAGAATTCTGAAGAGGAGTACTATTACAGGTACAACTTTTTTTTTTCATGTAGCCTCTTTCAAATGTCACCAGTGGAAAACGAGGGCAGCTATGAAACAGCGACCCGAAGTGAAACATAAGCTTCCTTCTAGTATAACGTGTCGCTAGAATAATGCAGATTATAAACATGATTTATGAAAGGGCAATGGATATCATGTGTCCGCGCTTCAAGATACATTTAGCGATGTGCACGACATATTAGAAAGCGCCTTTAATACGTATACAAAAGGAAAAGAGAGCTTTGTAGAGAAAAATAAAGCTTAAATTTTTGTTCGGATTATGCAAGCGTAAATCGGTAACGTCTTTATTTTTCTTTAGAACGATATTTCGTGGATATATTTTATATATACATAAATATACTTATTTTTATACAATTAAGCATTACGTGGAATTTTATAATCTTATAATTTATTTTTGGAAATTAATTTTTGTTTAAATTGTATTCAGGTTTATAAATTTTTATTTGTTTACACTTAAAAATTATTTTTTAAGTATAAAATATTTCAGAAGTTTTTACAATGTATTAATAATTATTTTCATCAGTAGTAATTATTTTAATTTTACGTCAGAAGAGCTCTATATATGTATATGAAATTTTAATCTAAATATCCTGATAATGAGTATAATTTATGAAAAGCACTCTACTTTCAAGCGTTCATACTTCAGAAATTGTTCATGATCCAGCACTTTCGTTACGGAAAAATTATTGGCAGATTAATCCGAGAATCCGTAGGCAAAAAGTGTGCAAAAACCTTTTGCTTATACTCTTTTATAATTTAAGAGGCTTTTTAAACGGCACTCGATGGAGCAAAGATGCGGCACGAGTTCGAGCGCCACTCGACGCCTCCGTTTCGGCGGTTTCGGTCCGCGGTCGTAAATTTTCGACCGCTGACGGTATTTTCGGTGCTGACCATCGCTTTTTCTCGCGCGCGCGAGCGAAAAGTGCTGTCCGCGGATAAGAATTTACGATGAACGATGAAGCCGCACGCCGGCGAAGGCAAAGAAGGCCCAAGCCCCCTTCCATACTTCCTACTGTCTTCGATAGATTCAGAAGAATTATTAGCGAGAGTGAGAGAATGGCGGAATCTCGTCGGGAAGCTGCTCACGTAGCCGATACATGGCGCGTCTGAGAGGGACTTATGAGCGATCTTCACGTCGCTACGAATTCGGCAGCGAATTCGATCTGAAAGAGAGAGAGAGAGGAAAAGAAAGAGGCGGAGAACGAGAGGAGTGAAAAAAAAGTGTGGCCTATTACTTTACACAGCATTTCAGAGCATATATCCCGCATAATTTATAAAAGACCGATCGATGGTCCCCTATTCAGTTTTCCGTCGCCCCGAACACCTCTACGATATGCGTCGCGGTATCGATGTCCGATATACCGAAGGTTTGATTAATGCACCGAATTTGTGCTATGTATCGTGCATAGCGCTCGCTCGGTCTCCCGGCAAATGCTGCCCGGGTCGCGATAGATTTAATGACAGCAGCTGCCGCCTTTGCCTGTTCCGCCGCGCTTTGCTGCGGGGATTATTTCGTAGTTAATGAACGTTTGTAATTGATAACTTTATCGCGACATGACATGAGGAATTGTAAAGAACATTAATTATGGAGGGGTCTATACAATTATTGCTCGACGACGCGCTATTATTTGGTAAGAGGTCATTCATTAATATACCAACGTCGAGTACCAACAATAATCTCTGATTTTCCCTCGGCAATTTTTTATAACACTTTAAAAATTGCATCTATATCAACGTAATAGAGTGCGGTTTATTCTTTATGCAAATTTGAACTAATGAGAAGAAAAAGTATAAAAGAATTTTGTAAATATCGCATTATTTTAAAGTTACGCGGGCTGTAATATTTATGACTTTTGACTATTTCCAGCTGTAAATTTACGGAGCTTGTGCTGATCGCCTATCTTTCTTTCCAGTGTTCAATGTAGCACGAACGAAACGACAAGCACGAGCAAACTGCAGATGCGATCATTCGGCATCGACGACCGATTTGCTATAAAGCCTATGCGATTCCACCGGAGTATAGAATATGTAATTTATTGACAATTTGGAATCACCCGCGAGGAAAAGGCGGATAAATGTGCGCTATCAACGTCGTATGTTCCAACCACTCTACTTTCAAAACCAGCTACTTTCAACTAGAAGCGTTCAAAAGCCATTCTTTTTCTAAGAAATATTAAAAAAAGCTCAAAATTTTTGAGATATGTAACATGTTGATTTTGATTAATTATTTCTGACTAACTTTCGACGTTGAATGCCTGGATCAGCCTGGCAAAGCAAAATAAAAGTTTTTCAAATCGAAGTATTAAAAAATATCAGTCATGTTCGTTTCCAGCCGCCGACTGAATTTCTGCACAAGTTTCGCTAACAAATTGAACACGGACACGGATTTCACTGTACTTCATCATGGTCCGCACTCGCCCGCGTAACAGCCTTTAAATTCGCGTTTACACGTGTCGTCGTTCCAAGCCAAAGCGGAACGCCCGAATAAAAATGGTAGCGCAATGCGTTTTCGTTCTGCGAATCCCGTACGAAAAGCTCAACGCCGTCGATGCGACTCCGCCGCGACGACCAGCTCGCCGCTCGTAATTCTCCTCAGAACGAAATAAAATACGAACGCTGCGACTGTGCGACTTTCATGTCTTTGCTTTCCATATTTTTCCGTAAAATCAGAAACACATAGTTCGAAAACACTATATAGATTGTTTTTACCTTTAATGATAAAACTATAGAAACAAATCATAAATTTATTACTTAAATAAATATATTGAAGATAAAATGCAATTGCAGTGAGGAAAATATTCAATTATATTAATATCTTTAAAAATTGAAGGAAAATGAAGGATATGATTGCGCATCATTGTGGCGCGTCTAGCTTTTCAATTAGCAGTTAAGTATATCAATTAACAACGTAGGACTAGGGGACGGTCGCCTACACGTGGACTAACCAGACGGAAGGAGGCCTCTGGAACATCATTCTGCGGGAACCATAAGAGAAGCAGAAGATTATGATCGATTGAGGGAACTAGTCATCCGTATCGCGGAAGGTCACGACCCCAATAATGGGGAAAACGACTAGAGAGAGAGAGAGAGAGAGAGAGAGAGAGAGAGAGAGAGAGAGAGAGAGAGAGAGAGAGAGAGAGAGAGAGAGAGAGAGAGAGAGAGAGAGAGAGAGAGAGAGAGAGAGAGAGAGAGAGAGAGAGAGAGAGAGAGAGAGAGAGAGAGAGAGAGAGAGAGAGAGAGAGAGAGAGAGAGAGAGAGAGAGAGAGAGAGAGAGAGAGAGAGAGAGAGAGAGAGAGAGAGAGAGAGAGAGAGAGAGAGAGAGAGAGAGAGAGAGAGAGAGAGAGAGAGAGAGAGAGAGAGAGAGAGAGAGAGAGAGAGAGAGAGAGAGAGAGAGAGAGAGAGAGAGAGAGAGAGAGAGAGAGAGAGAGAGAGAGAGAGAGAGAGAGAGAGAGAGAGAGAGAGAGAGAGAGAGAGAGAGAGAGAGAGAGAGAGAGAGAGAGAGAGAGAGAGAGAGAGAGAGAGAGAGAGAGAGAGAGAGAGAGAGAGAGAGAGAGAGAGAGAGAGAGAGAGAGAGAGAGAGAGAGAGAGAGAGAGAGAGAGAGAGAGAGAGAGAGAGAGAGAGAGAGAGAGAGAGAGAGAGAGAGAGAGAGAGAGAGAGAGAGAGAGAGAGAGAGAGAGAGAGAGAGAGAGAGAGAGAGAGAGAGAGAGAGAGAGAGAGAGAGAGAGAGAGAGAGAGAGAGAGAGAGAGAGAGAGAGAGAGAGAGAGAGAGAGAGAGAGAGAGAGAGAGAGAGAGAGAGAGAGAGAGAGAGAGAGAGAGAGAGAGAGAGAGAGAGAGAGAGAGAGAGAGAGAGAGAGAGAGAGAGAGAGAGAGAGAGAGAGAGAGAGAGAGAGAGAGAGAGAGAGAGAGAGAGAGAGAGAGAGAGAGAGAGAGAGAGAGAGAGAGAGAGAGAGAGAGAGAGAGAGAGAGAGAGAGAGAGAGAGAGAGAGAGAGAGAGAGAGAGAGAGAGAGAGAGAGAGAGAGAGAGAGAGAGAGAGAGAGAGAGAGAGAGAGAGAGAGAGAGAGAGAGAGAGAGAGAGAGAGAGAGAGAGAGAGAGAGAGAGAGAGAGAGAGAGAGAGAGAGAGAGAGAGAGAGAGAGAGAGAGAGAGAGAGAGAGAGAGAGAGAGAGAGAGAGAGAGAGAGAGAGAGAGAGAGAGAGAGAGAGAGAGAGAGAGAGAGAGAGAGAGAGAGAGAGAGAGAGAGAGAGAGAGAGAGAGAGAGAGAGAGAGAGAGAGAGAGAGAGAGAGAGAGAGAGAGAGAGAGAGAGAGAGAGAGAGAGAGAGAGAGAGAGAGAGAGAGAGAGAGAGAGAGAGAGAGAGAGAGAGAGAGAGAGAGAGAGAGAGAGAGAGAGAGAGAGAGAGAGAGAGAGAGAGAGAGAGAGAGAGAGAGAGAGAGAGAGAGAGAGAGAGAGAGAGAGAGAGAGAGAGAGAGAGAGAGAGAGAGAGAGAGAGAGAGAGAGAGAGAGAGAGAGAGAGAGAGAGAGAGAGAGAGAGAGAGAGAGAGAGAGAGAGAGAGAGAGAGAGAGAGAGAGAGAGAGAGAGAGAGAGAGAGAGAGAGAGAGAGAGAGAGAGAGAGAGAGAGAGAGAGAGAGAGAGAGAGAGAGAGAGAGAGAGAGAGAGAGAGAGAGAGAGAGAGAGAGAGAGAGAGAGAGAGAGAGAGAGAGAGAGAGAGAGAGAGAGAGAGAGAGAGAGAGAGAGAGAGAGAGAGAGAGAGAGAGAGAGAGAGAGAGAGAGAGAGAGAGAGAGAGAGAGAGAGAGAGAGAGAGAGAGAGAGAGAGAGAGAGAGAGAGAGAGAGAGAGAGAGAGAGAGAGAGAGAGAGAGAGAGAGAGAGAGAGAGAGAGAGAGAGAGAGAGAGAGAGAGAGAGAGAGAGAGATATCAATTAATATGTACTTGTGTGGTTAAAAATAAAAACAGAAAAATAAAACAACAGTAGTGTGATAGTCCTGCGGAAATATTTCAATCTAGAGTGGGCTACTGTTGCGAGAGTGCAATATCCGTCGGCCAACTGGCTGATACTTCTGTTCTGCGGGATAAAGTCATGTGGACGTTAACGCGCGGATGCACTTAAGACCAGGTGGCGGACCTCGGCGTAAAAGGAACATTCGTCTTTACGAAGACGACTGTAATCGCGTTAACCACTGACAGGTACGGTCCTGTAATTTCCTACGGGCGTCACAGTGCGGTCAAGCAAGTTCTCTCGACGTTTGTCGCGACCGCATGAAGCAACTTGGCGGTCCTTGATGGCGCTCTACTCCATCAATCATTATTATCAAAAATAGAAATCATCCAGCGAAAGAATAAGTGTAATATACTGCCATCAAGATTTACGATAAAACGGAATTTATGTTTTTTTCAGCACAAATGCGCACTTCTCGAAATGCGCTCGATATTTAATTAATTTGCCTGGAGACTCCGCAAATTAATTAATTGTCCCGCAACGTTTCGATTAACAAATATCTAGATTGAAAGCACCTCCGGGCGCTGCCGCTGAATAATAGAGGCAATCGACGACCGCTGCGTTCATCGTTGCAGCTCGGGTAGCTTTATTCTTTCAGATTGCTCAATCAGATCTGTTAATTGCAGCTTTACTCGAAAAAGGCTGTAGTCCGTGTTGTAGTCGACACGCGATCGTGTTACATATCGCTCCCCCCTGATCACGCGAATATTCGATTAAACGAAAACCGCGCAGTGGCTGCCGCATCGGAGGATGCGCCGCCGAACGTTTACGGTTTTAATGAACGCCTCCCAGTTGATGAGAGAGTTTGCTGATTTTGGGTGCAAACTCGGGCGGTGAACTCTCGCTCAACTTGCTGCACAAAGGCGAGCGGTGACTGCGAGCCGAGCGAATTGTATAATGAATTATGTCGAGATTGTTTCTCGGACAAAACGCATCGCTGTGAGTCCATCTATTGTGTGATATGAAGGTACGCAATATTTTAGGAAATACGGGCTTTTACGCTGAAATGGCTTACCGCTGTTCTGTGTAACTAATTTCCCAAGAAATTGTAATTCTACGGTTAATTCAAGCAGTTATTTGGAAAGACATGGTGATTAAATGGTTAAATATTTAACTTAGTCGATTTACCGTGTTAAATCACGCAAATTTGATCGAAATTCACGCTCAATAAGCTAGAAATTCAATTTCGAAACAAGAGACGTTCATGTCCGCGTGTTTTAATCAACAGATAAAATATAGATACAAATATTTCGATATTCTAAAAAATATACTTCACAGTTTTGATTAAATATTGCAATTGCATATCACTCTATGAATTCCTACAATTGCCAATTTGACTGCGGTGAATGGTTTCTTCCGCTCAGTAATTTGGTGTCTACGACGCATAAGCGTAATTTCATATTTCATTATAATAAGAGCGAGACGTTTCTCGCATTTCAGGCAAAACTTAAGCCAGCGCGTCTTAAGGTAGCGCACGAAAGGCACTCGCGTTTAGAATGACTGTCATGTGCGCGAGCGTCATTCGACTGTCATGTAGAACGACGCAATTGCCTGCAGGATAGGCATGCCGACGTGTGTTCAGCACGCCGCACCGATCCACGGGTTCAGAGAGCATGGGTTATGAGCTACGGAGCTTTTCAGATTATGTCCCGTGAAATCCCGCGTCTAAGTCTAGTCTTAGTTCGGGATAGACTCTACACCAGATTTAGATCTGGATCTCGAGGCGCACAGGTTAACTGGGGATTCCATCTTAAGCGCAGCTTGGAATACCGGATTTTCGTCCTGAGTAATTTCGCAGCGGTTGCATGGAGTTATTGGTTTCGTGCAGATGCGAGACGCGCGAGTTCATAGACAAATAATCTCTTAATGATACTCCGTGATATAGTATTGTTAATAAATACACGCGACAAGATTCTTTCATCGAATCTCTAAAAGCGCAAAATAGAATACGAAAGATTTAAATTTGTTTTTATCGATGGCTTACATTTTTACAGATATGCTGGTTTATTATATAAAAAAATTAAGCGGTATAATTAAAATTATTTAGAATCGCTTGATTTGTAAAATCAAAGAATGGTTTCTTGCGTTTAAAGTATTTTAATTTTTTCTGCCTCAATATTTTAGTAAAATTGAATAATCGAATCGAATAGTGCCTACTTGTAAGATTTGAGCGAATGATTTCACTTTTAATACTTACAATTAGAGAGATTAAATTATCAAGTTATAAAATAATGGATAATTTTATGACGATTTTATTAAGTGGTTCAACCAAATTTTTTTCTGCAAGTCTATCTAAAAGAAATGTGTTAAGCACGAAGAACCTAAAAGATCTTTAGTAATGTTACGACACCATTTAGTTTCAATTCATTTCAGTAATTCTTATTTCTTTTCTGATCGTGGACATTCGGAAAATTGGCGGATACGTAAAATAACGCTTTTGTAACTTCTTCAAATGAGAAGCGTTCCGCGCGATAAGCCTGGAATGCGCTTAAGAAAAACAAAGGTTACGACGTCGTTGCCACTGTGGGAAAAAAAGGTGTTCTTTCACAGCGAGGAATCTCATCTCGGTAAGATCTTAACTGTCGAAAAACCATTAAGTCGTTGAACGTTTTATGAAATTGAGGTCTTAACGACAATGATAACGATAACTATTCGTAGAGAATACGTATAAAAACAAATGCTTATACACGAAAATATATATTTCTAGGAACGAAGAAGGACTTAATAAGTGGCCAAGTCATAGTTAAAGTAAAATAAATACGATTTTAACTTAAAAACGAACATTTCGGATTTGCATAATTTTAATTAAAATCAACAATTGGAACTCTTGGATTATTATAATTGCGAAAAAAGTATAATTATTTTTCAAGTATTTTATTATAGATCTTTTAAAATTAACTAGTATAATAGATTTTTCCTTCAACTAATCTTGATACTCGAAGTCTTGAAGTTATATGATGACATAGTGGAAGCCATCGTATGAACACCATGGTTTTCTCGAACTTCAGACAGTGATTGTCGTTTCATCGTTATAGCATAATACAGTTGAACACAGTTGTATCTCTTGCGTAGCGTTCTCACAGCGAAGACGCACCTCTCCGGTAACACGCGTACATGTACAGATTCAGGTGCAAAGATACAACATGCGAATGAAGAGGGAAGAGACGGCAGTGAGGGACGAGTTTAGTTTGCCAGAGTGAAATTTATTGGAGCGGAAATGATTCCATTACCGCGCGCCAAAATAGATTACGCCACTTCTCGGCGTAGATGAATTCGGCATGAACTGTTTCGCGGATGCAATTGCGTATCTGTCGTCGTGTTCATTAAAATATTTTCAGAAACCTCAGATTAGACAACCGGAAGATAATTGATATTATAACTGTCGAAAGAATGACACGATCTGTGAAATGCAAAAGCAAAATTTATATTCGTCACTTTTCCAGATTTATGATAATTAACAAAATTTGTTTTGCATAATTTTTGATTAATTAATAGGCATTGATAATATTTAAGATAGACGTGTGTGATATATAGTTATATAGTAATATATAGTATATATATAGTAATGTTTAGGGGAAGATGTAGAATAAAATAATAATAATCTATAGATAACATATCTTGAAAAGCGTGAATTTTTGATGTACAAAATTAAGGTGTTAACAAATATCAGAGAAAAACAATCAGATAAAATGTCAAGTTAAATCAAGTTTGGACTTTGTACAACCGCTCATCAGTCTTATTCAATTGTGCTTCATCTTTCTGCGCTGTGTCTATGCAATCGTAATTTTGGTCAGAAAGTTTGCTTGTTTGACCGATCGCTCGACAATCATTCTTAGTTGACATATCCATGGCGAGCACTTTATTATGTTTATTTGCTTTTATTACCACATTTTATTATATGACTGTTATTTATTGTGTAATTGAGTTCAACTACCTAACAGTAACTTGTCGATACAATATGTTATTTATTAGAAATTTATAACTGCAATTCATCACTGATAAGAAGTTTGTACTAACTCTATTCTTTTTTCTGTTGCAGGTAAGTGTCAATCGCGTTAGGATTATATCAATCATTACGCAATCGGTGAGTCACTTTTCATGCACTACCAATTTTATCATTGGTGATTACTGTTAAAGACAACACCAGTTTTAAATAAAATAAATCATATTTTTTCGATTGCATTTGCAGGTACGTAAATTTGTGAATATTTAGTATTATTCAATATGATGCAAATTTTATTTGTCGAGCCTCTAAATCTATTTGATTGATTTTACTACGGAGTAATGTAATTCCCAATTTCGGTAAAATTTCAGCAATAAATTTTTTGAAAAGATGCGATACGCGTGCTGGTCAATTTTTATCGGCTATTGATTGTCATACATATTGATTGTCATACTATTATTATTATATTGCATTCCTTGTTAAAACGACGACTGTCAACTGCAAATATCGACTCAAAAATATATGAGCTTCCAGGCGAAATACCGCGAGGTATAAAAAAAAAAAGATATTGCAATAAGATCGTGTACGGTATAATTAGCGATCGATGGTATTTAAATAAGAATTCCTCGGAATTCCGCGCGCGGTATGAATAAAATTCCGCAATACTAAAGCATGAACGTTGAATTGCTTGCCGTTGAGCGGATCGATATTATTTCGTATCGCGGTATTCGGTCACACGTGACGGTCGACGGTAACGAATAGGTTAACTGAGGTTAAATTATGCGGGTCGTAGCGCACGGTTGTGGAGTCCTCGTTCGCGAACAGTATTCTTTTTTACAGTAAGGACGGAAGATTCCTGACGGCGAAGGGTCGAAGAGCATTGAGAACGAAAGTGTTTCCTGAATTATGCGTCGAAAGGTAGATTTTATTTTTGGGGAGGTAAGAGTCGGGGTCGAGTCTTCTCACGAATTTAGGTAACCCACCCGTCCTGTGACGCGAGATATACGAGCGCGCCGGAAATTCGGCGAGGTTGCTGTATTCCCAAGTCGCATAAAAAGTTATTTCAATTTTTCAAGCAGGCGGAAATGCTATTTATCAAAGTCACTTGTGCCTCTTTTGATAAGGTTGTGTAAAGATGATAAAAGGAGGATGAACTTGACTCCGTCGTCTTGTTCCGTTAAAACTAAATATATTGAGTAATCGTGTTGCAGAAATAATAAAATTATTAATCTCTTTGTATCTATATCTTATTTTTTATCTGTCTTTTATCATACAAAAATTTTCATGTACTTATATTCTGCATATTAGAAGATTGCTGCATTAATCATAACTAATAACATCTCATTTACAATTTTACGAGGCATGAAAGAATTGGGTTATCCGGAAAGTTAGAATTTGACGATCGCATCTCATATGCTCGATAATTTATCGTCTCGCCGCCGACCTTGACTTCCTATTAACCGTCGATCCTGCCCGCGGTTTTCATCCGTGAAAAAGGGCTGGCGAATGATGTTAAGCGGCTAACATATTACGCGGCTAACCGCCGCAGGCGGTCGTCCCTCGAATTTACCGCCGTATCGCCCCGAAGCACCGCTCCTCAATTAAATTCCCCCGGGAGAATTAAATCACGCGCGAGGATAGCGGCATTTCTCGACGGCAAGCTCTTCTCAGGACGATGGTAGACAGGTGGCAAAATTGGAGGAGCAGAGGCGAGATGATGGGGAAGAAGAGAGAGAGAGAGAGATGGAAAGCAGTGGGAAGGTGCTCTGAAAATGATTTAATTAAATCGATATTAGACGGGGTCGTTGTCGTGATCCGCTCGTGAGGTAAGAGCCACTTTCAGCACGCGTGCGTGAGTTGTGATATTATGCAAAACGATGCAAACGATTTCATAAATCTTGCGTCTCGCCCCTTCCGCACCGGCGAGTAATAAAAATGTGTGTTGCGCCGGCCGTTTTATTGCTACTCGTTGCCACTTTGATCGGAGGGATTCTCGAAAGGGAAGGGCTTCCACATGGCATTTAGGGACACCTAGGCTAAATTTAAGATCGTCTTAAGAAAAATAAGCTACTAGTAGATAGAAAGTTAAAGTTAGAGAATAACTGATATTATACTTGTAGCTGAAATATGAGAGAGATTGAGTGCGCGTAATATAATTTAATTAAGATTTATAATAATTTTTGCTTTTTAAATTTACTTTCTAAAAGTATATATCTTCATAGAATATATATTTTTTTTATAGAATAAAATTTTAAATGAGCGAATAAAAGAATAAAAAATATTGCAATATTTCAGCGTTATAACGTTTGATGGATTAAATGAATTGTGGCTTTGCGCACAACTCACAAGTATTATTTAAAATGCGTCTTACTTAAAATACAGTATAATTTCTCAAAATTTCAAAGGTTTATTTTTTTGACAATACAAAATTTTCTTAATTAAAATAGAAATAGTTTACATCAAATTGTATTTATATTCGGATTTCTTACTATTTTCGCTGCACATAGCTTTAATACTTGTTTTTTCAAAGTTAGCACACTTTTTAAACGTAAGATTTTTAGTTAAACTTAATAAAATTAATCGCTTTGCTTTTACTGCATTTATATCGATGCTTCATCTTTATATAGTACCAAAGTTTGTTGGCTTAGCACATCTAAATATCTCGAGGCAGTTTTGAATGCCATCGGATGGAAGTCTCGACAGTTTAAACGAGGATTTACTAAGCCTCTCAAACGCACGGCGTTCGTCGGAACAGGCGTGCATTTTAATGGGCTTCTGCGCGGTTATAAAGTCTCTTTTTATAGGCCCGTCGGGGGTTGCGCTCTTTGAAATTCGTTGTTGGAGATTTGTTACTCGACAAGAACGAGGGACTTTTGTCTACGTGCGTAAAGTTATCCGCTTGTCAACGAGAGTACGTGTCACTCTCATTGTTTCTCTGTAAATTACACTCTTGTCAGTTTAACATTGATTGTGGTGCCCCGATAGTCCTACTGCAACAATAAAACTGATACTATCGCTGCAACTATGCTTTGAGCTGCGTGAAGTCATCACTTCTGTGTGTCCGTGTGTGTGTGTAATGCCCTTAATTCGTTGAAATTCCGATTTACGAAGGAATACTGGACGTTTCCACCAATTCTCGTTTGACGGAAAGCCTTTATCACACGGTGATCGATAGTATTGTCGAGTTTTATCTTTCTAAATGTAGGCACCAGGATTGTACGTATTGAATAAGAAGAAAAATAAACAAAAATCTTACACAATATTTAATTATATTATTTTAAAAACTTTATTATATTAACTATATATATAAAACTATATTATTTTAATAATAATTAAGATAAGAAATATATAATAATTATACAAAAAAGTTTTTTTTTTTTTTTTTTTTTTTTTTTGAAAAATTAAACTATATTAGTTTCGTTCTGCTTTTTTTCGTAGTACAGATAAATCTAAAAAGAATTAATATGAATAAATATAATAAAATAAATAAAAATATATAGAGAGAGATAAATAATACTACTAAAGAATCAGTTATAAACTTTTCTATTGCTTTTATTTTACAATTTGTACAATTTTAGAACTTTTATTCGCCGAAATCAACAAAATGAATGGTATATGTGCGTACAACATGAAAAATAATATTTCAAATAAAAATTCATGACATGACTATGACAAAATCTAGTTACAGGAAAAAAAATTTGAAGTACAGTGCAATTTCGTAGAGCCATAGCTACACTAAAAATCGCTGAAATACAGAGAATTTTTGTGTATGTATACATAATGACAGGCTAGTCTCCAGACTGACGTGACATGTTGATTGATTGCATTATAGTCCGTGGTATAGAGAAAGGAATTATTGAACCGTTTCGTCTAGACTTTTTTTTTCACTTCTTTTTATAGACGTCCGTCCCTTTTGCGGCAGAGCGCCTTTTTTATCTGAAATTGTTATTTTATCGTAGAAATCTACTCGTGCTAAAAGAGAAATGTTGATCAATTCGAAATATTGCTAAAATTTGTAATTGGATATGATCAAAGTTTGAAATTTACAAGTTCTTTATAAACATAATTTTGTACTTAAACTTGAATATTTACCGGGGCGCAAAGGTTCAGCTCTCCACGCTTGGTGGCGCTGTCATATTTTGTTTTGACTCACGTAGACGTTACGTGACGCCAGTTCCGCGGAGTCTCGCGACCGGTCGCTACTGTTGTGATATTAGTTCCGCGTTCTCGGAATGTTTTTTGCAGTCAAAAGCGAATTCCACGTAAGTACGTATACCGAAAGTGTCGAATCGAACGAGGAGTGAGTGAGTATTAAATCAACAGAAGTGATCGCGATTAACCGAAATCTTAACCATTCATAATTGATGTGTGCCGCGTCGCGTCGGTGTCCGTAAGAGATACTTTTAATTTTGAGCTGTTTATTCACCGTACCTCGCATGCGATGGAGTTTCGAGAGTGCCAAATAATTTCGACTGTGACGATTAATCAAGGATTAAGCGATCACTGAACTTGGACGATGCTCAGATACACGGTCAGTATATCTCATTTTGTAAAGTTTTTTGCGCGCGACATATCAAGTTTCTGCACAGGAATGCTTTAACACATGAACGAGTGTTTGTCAACGAGTCAAGGCACATTTGAATTGGCTTGTGAAATTCACACTCGTGCAAATTCATGTGTTAAGGCATTCCTGTGACCGTGTGTATACAATTTTTCGCTTGTCGATACGTTTTACGCGTATAATCAGCAAGCGACAAGCGAATTTTAATGTTATGCAAAGCACACGTCAGAATTATCGATTAAATTTCCGAGCGATCAAAATGTTAACCTTACTTTTATGCGAACATTTTACGGAAAAGTGATTACAGCTTTGACATGTTAAAGTAGACGTTTTTCGATTGTGTCGCACCTTTTATTTTGACACATACAGTATAATTAAATGAAACCTTGCGCCCTCTGGCTTTATACATCTGGCGGCGCTGTGATGTTTTGATTTAACTCACGCATTTACGTGACGCAATTCCGCAAAGATTCATGAACGATCGTTATCGCGGCTCTGTGTTTTGGTATGTTTTTGGTTGAAAATATGTTTCGTATATACCAATAAATGTCGGAATTGTTGAATTGCACAATGGGTAATCATTGTGAAATGTTAAATTAGCGGTTGCAATTAAACGAAGTCTGTTTTCATATTCGTAATCGGTGCATGCCGTTTTGCGGCGGCTTGATCTATTTGTTAAAACTGTTTATTTTGTGTAATTTATTTATTGTATTACATATGCGATTGAATTTTGAAACTAGAAAATGATCTTTTGAACGATATAATGAGTAATCAAGGAATTAATTTACGGAAAAAACTTTTGCTGAAAGATCTAAAAATTGTGCCAGATAGATCTAAAAATAAATTTTGTTGGACATTCAAAATTTATCAATAGAGCACTCAAAATTTTTTATTGCGATATAAAAAAGTCGATTTATATTGTAATATTAATAAATACATACATATATAGTATGAAAAATTCTTACTTTAATTTAAACTCAAATAAAATTTATCAATAAAATTTTTGTTTGATTATAATTAGCATAGAAGTTTTAATTAGACACACAAGATTTCTTTAAAATCTTATTTAAAATAAAAATTTATATTTTTTGTGTATTTACTCGGCGTTAATTAGATGGCAAAAAGTCTATTTGTCATCTTTTTGTGCGAAGTTCTGTGTTGCGTTATCCGTTCTTTATATACTCGTATAAAGCTTTTTCCTTTTGCTTTCGAAATATTTAGAGATCTGTAGTACGAATCTTCAATAACGGAGATAAAAATAAGTCGCAGGGGTCAGCGTGGCAGAAGTTAGGGGCGCATTGGGAAAAGTCGCGGTCGGATTTTCCATTGCGCCGCCAGTAACTTTCTTCATACTCAACTGCATAAACGCTCGCGAACATTTATGGGGCGGTGTTTGCCTGGCAGTGAGGTTCAAAGTTCAAAGAGCAGCGTGGAAGTTTGATGAAGCTGGAAGAAATCCTTCGCATGTTAAGCAGGCGCTCTTAGTTCGAATGGCATTTACTTTCGAAGTAGTATTTGCTGAAGGACGTGTCGGTGATTGATTTGCTAGTATGTAACGATAGATGCGCGGAACTTTGCCGGTTTCTATCAGAGCATACGTGTCCGAGTTATCACGCTCATTTTTTTATACATTGTTCCATAAAAAATACCATTGGTTTAAATATTGGAAGGTTTTATAAGAATGTTTTATAAGAGTCAAAATTAAGAAGCATTTTTATGAATTTATGATCAAGAATATAATTAAACAATTATAGAGTTTACAATTTTCTTTTTATTTAATTTGAAATATATTTTATTTGATTAATTGTATGAATTATATAAGATATAAAGAGACTTTTTTTATGCAGTTACTAATATTGTAATTAAATATTTTCTTTCGCAAATTATAATTACGTGGATAATGGCACAATAACTCTATTATTAGAGCAGTTTAATTTTATGAAACACAAAAATTATTCAGTTTCGTCATTTGTTAATATAAATGTAAATGTATGTCTCGAGAAGTATGTACATAACGAGGCAACATTTTTTAAGAAATAGTATTGTTTAACAAAGAAATTAGAGACGTATGTGCGAATTAACGGAATTAAAATCTTCCTGCTTCACGTATTTGTTTTAACAAAAGAGACCATTCTGATTTATGACCGTTTGCTTTGGTTAGAGACTGGAAACCTTTGTTAGCTTATACATGTAAAAAGGAAGTAGTTTTTATAGCTCAACCTTACGTCTCTGTTTTTGGTCGACTCTACAACGTATAATTAACTATGCATTTTGAATTTTTTGAATAAGAGTGAAAGAATATTTAAAAAAGAGAATGTTATACAAATAATAAATACGAAATGTTTTTTTCTTCTTTTATTTTTAAGAGGAAGGATTATATATAAAAAAATTTTAATATTAAAAGTTTACTTTTAGATTGTGAGATATGTGATTATTAAGTTAATTACCTTGATTACTTTCTTTAGGTCTATTTTAATTATTTTAATTATTATTATTACGACAAAAATTAAGCAATTATTTTACTGAAAAGTTGTTGCTGAAAGTTATAATATTTACACATTTTTAAAAATATAAATATTTATATATAGAAAACGCTACGATTCGATCAGTTTTAATTTTTAAAGTTATTCGTATCTCTATAATTAATTCTATATTTTTGCTATTATTGTACGGCATTCATGTCTTTGGATTAACGGCACAAATGAGAAACACTTTCGACATTCGAGAGATGTTTCCGCTTTGTATCGGCAGCGCAGGATATTGCGAGGGCAACTCAACATCGCCGTTAGTTAAATTGCCTCGGCAATTACTCTTCTTGCACGAAGCGTGCTCTGTCCTTCTTGCCGCCTCTACGGCTAGATCCAATTTTCCGTCGCGTATCAGGTGAAAGGCTTTCGCTCCGTAATAAGATGCATAAAGCTCGTTGTGAAGCAGGTCAACATTTTGTGGTCGACCTGGAAATACGAAAAATCCAAAATTCGGGAAAGATTGCCAAAGAATTTGCACCAAAATTATTGGAATTTTTAGATCTTTATTAATTTGCAATTTGCAACTTTGCGCTCTGTCGATCAATAAAACGTGAATATTTAACAAATAATTCTAAAATATTTTCTTGGAGTGTAGATTACATTCGAAATGTGCAGTGCGTTAAAACTCTCGTTTAATAACATTTAAAAAGTTTCCGTGGAAAATCTGAACGCTTAACATTCTGCTCACTTTAGTTCTTCGCCTCAAGAGATATGACTCCACAATTAATTTTATATAAATGTATATTTATGCTTGCAGAATATGAATAAAGTATGCTATTCAATCGTGAAATATAATTTTACATGTTTTAGTAAGTCATATTTTCAAAAAATTTCTGTATTCAGATTTTCGAAGGATTACTTCCGGAAAAGTTCTGCATTTAATTTTTATTTATATAAGATATAATAATTTATTTCATACTTGAAAGAGCTCTCTATTTTTTATATCTTTATGTCACTCTTTTTGCTTTTTTATAAGCATATGAAAAATTTGCATGCGCTTATTTGAATTCGCGGATGCGTAATCATTCCGCATTCCTGGATGCGTTCTCGATTCAATCGCGACCGCATACGCGTCGAGATATGAATCGCAATGTCAAACTTTATCTTTCATACGCGAACATCTAATATCGCGAATTTCGATCTCCAGATGCGCGCGCGCTGTTCGCATAAGGTGCTTCTCTTCCGGAACTTATGAATACTCTTGGCGTTTCGCGTCGTGCGGTAAGATCTTCAATATGAGGCTTTTAATCCAATATTTCTCATACGAAGCTCTGTGGTGGCGTACATGAAACCAGTGAAGGGGAAGATTGCCGCTATACTCTCGATCTCGCTGCTTATTATGAATGCTATATATTTTTTTATACAGCACGGGAAATTAGGGTTCGCTGTCATAAATCAAATGTTTTATCTTTTAACTATTTAATAGACTACTTTATCAAGACTTTTTCTTATAAACTGCAAATTCAAATACAGGTATAAACTTGGAAAAAATATTTAGTTTTTTATCATTTTGACAAAATGTTCATATTTCGAAAATATTTGTAGCAGTATTGTTTTAGAAAACTTATTTGCATTAACGAGTAAATGAAAAAAAATATATTCATAATTTTATATTATTTCTAAAATGAATAATGATATTAAAATATTTGTTGTACATTTAAGAATTCTTTCTAAAAGTTACTTCACTAAAATTTTAGGCTACATGGTTTTCGCATCAAGATATTTATTTCACTTTTAGAACGCAAATTAGTGAAGTTCTATAAGCTTTATAACTCGTTGCGTGCTTTACAATGGACTTAATCTTACAAAACTCCGCGAATACATCACACTCGCATTTTTGCACTCCTCCGTTACAAAGTTTTCGCAGTGCGTTAGAATGTTCGATAGAATACCTTTAATCTGTCATATCTCCTCGCGCGGTCTTTTGCAGCGACGCGCACTAAAGTGGAAAGAAGAGGTTTGACGTTATGTCGCGTATATCCTCCAGGAGGAAAATTGTCCTCGTGCTTTCATCCTGCCGCTTATACGGCGGAACGGAAGGTCGAGCCTCTTGCCTGTAAATCAAATTTACGGCATAGGAGAGATCATTCGCGTCCAGGCCATCCTTTTGTACGCGCACTTGGTCTAATCAGAATGCACTTTCGCCTTATATCACTTGCGAAAGTTAAATATCTGTGTAAAATTTACGTCTCTATAAACACATCTTCTAAGAACATTTCAGAATGTACGCGATAAATTAGTTTATTTTTCTCGTAGAAATAGAAATTCTGCTCAGGTAGTAATTAAAATGTAGATGTAAAAAATAAAATCTTGAGAAAAGAGTTATTTTTCTATATTATATATTATTTATTAAACAACAACGGGACGACAGGCAGAGATCTACGCTAGCGTGAAATATTAAATTCCATCTCGATGCACTTTAATGGAGCAAAATATATATGGCGACTAATCGGGCATGTAATCGACAAGGCGGGAGACGCAAGATCGCTGTTGCGAAGATGAAAAATTCACGCGACGCCGATAAATGTTCTTTCGTGCAGCGAAAGACGAACTGAGTGAAATTATATATAATTCAAGTGCCGTAAATCCTTTTATTGTGGGTAAACGGACTCTAAAGATATTTGTTAACGCATTCGTAATGGAACCTTCGATATCGCTTTTCGTGTGTAATTTGCATCACACACTCTCTTTAGTCGTAAAGTAGGCGTACAATTAGCTGAGTGCTACTCTAACAGGAATTTATATGGCGTGCGTTACGGAAACCGAAGTACTGTTTATATCGGTGAACATGTAAACACGCGATATATAGCCTTTTGACAATTGCGATTGAAATTTCGAGATTTCGAGAAGTGTCGACTTTTGTGTGCGATCATCTGGTATGTGATTTTTTTAATGCAGCTAACAAGGAATTTGTATCGCAATTGGAAAATAGAATCACACAAAATTAAACTTTAATGAACAGCTGCTGCATTTTTTCCATAATTTCAAATCATTAATGTTTTTTTCTGATTTAAATTTATAATTCTATTGTAATTTATTTGATACTTTTGATTGTAAAACAGATATAATATACATTTTTTTGAAAAATGTAATGTTACGGAATTACATCTATAAAAGAAATTTTTTGACAAAGAAGATATTCATAAACGTATATTTTTTAATAAAATACAATATTTTAAAAAATTCTCTTAGAGAAGGAAAAACTGAAATTATTACTATTTAATAAATCTATAATTTTTCTTGAATTTTTTTGAAACATAATGATGGAAATTTAAGCAATTCTATAAATTATTCTACAACACAGACAAACGCAATAGATATTTCTGTTAAAGCAACAATGGTTTTCTTAAATACAGTACGCGGGTCTGAACACTGCATCTTTTAGATGCCAACGACAAGTATGCGTTGGATGCAGCACAAACTTATAACATTTGATGTTAACTCGTGTCACGCGCAGTCTCTGAACTTTCATTCTGTCACAGTAGCGGACAAACTACTGAAGAGATTAGAAGTTTGTCGCGTATTTGCCTCTTACGTATACATGCGATATTAGTCAAAGCTAATAAGAGAGAAACGCTTGCATAGAAAGAACTATGTGTGATACGCTGAACAGTACTGTTAAAATAAATTTTATTTGAATTATGAGATTACGTTTTATGCAGATTATATGCAGATTATAAAAAATATAATAAAGAAACGGGCTGAAGAAAAGTCATTTAATTATGTGCTTAACTGCTTATGTTTGTATATTTCTGTTTTATTTTTTACTGCATTATTAATGTTAGAAAAAAATCTGCAATCATATTATAATGTAATATATCACAGTTGATCCGGTGGTTAAATAAAGTTATGCGAATTATCTGGATCTATCTGCGTAGTTATGTTTGCCGAGTAGGAAATTTCGATAAGAGAAATGTAGGGATTTAGAAATCATATTTCTTTTAGTATAACGAAAATCGTGCATTGTGTATTTATCGTGTATGTCTTAGATTTGTGAGGAAAATGTGTATTTTCGACAAAGCTAGCAAATAAAATTTGATCGAAGAAAAGTAAATGAGTACACACTGGTGATAGGAGAAAGCGTTCGCTGAAATTGAAAAAGAAAGAGAGGAAATACAAAAACGAAATTCGAAAGATAAAAGTAACAAGATTTTTCGAAATCCTCGTGAATATATTGCGAAACTTATTCCGCAGTGAAAGGAATAACGAAGAGAAATCGTCGAGAAAGCAATCTTAGAAATTATAGACATCTTCTAATTTGTTTAATGCCGTAAAGTAGTCTACGATTTATTTTTATTGTGACTGACTTTTCGAATCTGATACTTCCTCTTCGGATAATATTGCGAAAGAGAAGATTGCGTTCGAATCTCCTTTAGCAAGCAGAACCCAATACGAGTTCAGATTGAAAATCGAATCCGAAATAAATCTGAAGCCAGATGATTTGATAAACGCTAAGTTGAAAATGTGTATATGTTAAACTGAGAAATTGCTTTAAATTTGGTGAAAATCGTCAAAGATTTTTACAAAAAATATTTTTGTATTTCCAATATAACGCTAAAGATTAAAAATTGGAAGATGCAAAAGTTTCGTTTCTCAAACAAGTGATTTTAGAATGTATTTAAAATTTTCTTTTAGTTTTCTCCTATGAGATATTCTCTCTTTCGGTTCAAGTATACCTTTTGGGCGCTTTAATTCATTTATCTCGCATATTGCCTCGCTCGTATAGAATATTACTCCATAACGATAACCCTTACAGAGCAGCGGCACGCTATTGCAACGGGTTAATATTGCGGTAGATAAGTTATCTTTATTGATCATCAATTACGTCGGCAGCGTCTTTAGCGGGCTAAGGAACGGCACAATTAGATAATACCTTATCCCATTCGCCATCTTATGCTCCGTGCAATGGCTTTTAATTCGTTCGAGTAGTCCAAGAATACGATAGCGGATTTACTGGATTGCACGTGAAGAGGAAAGGGGACTAGATAATATCGCGGAAGTACACGATACTCTTTCACGGCGGCTCAGAAATTGGATACTACTACGATCTCTCGAGTAACAGCTAGCGCATGCACACGACTCTATTGAATTTTTGGGGTGGATCCAAATTGGATCTCACGTGTTTAACGGTGCGACCGAATTATAAATACATATTTCAGGAGTGGAGAGAGCGGTGTCTAATGGATCCTCCCGACTTTTCTACATCTTTGAAATTTGATCAATTTAACGAGAAATTAAATAATGATTAATCAAAAAGACATTTTTTCAATTTTCATAAACTTATTTGATGTTGTTCACTTATCAAATGTTTATTTATTAGATAATTGTTGTTTGCTTTGTGTGATTTTTCCGATAATCTTTTTAGTTATGAAAATGTTTCGTTTCAAAATTTAAGATTTTGATTTTTATTAATCAGAATATTAACATCAATCCTTACGTTGAGATAATGAAAACAAGTTGCGAAATATCCTCAGAGACTCTTTTACTTTATCGAGAAGGGATGCATGTTCAAAATTGAACGATATCGAAGGATAATCAGTCTCGGAATTGTATTGGAACGTGTTACGGATTTATTACGTTATTTTCACTTTATCCCGCGGAGAGTACTTATAGGTTCAGAAAAATAAATTAACTTTCTAGGCTCAGAAAATCGATTATCCACCACTGATAAATCCGCTAACATGCACCTGCACGTGCTTAATGTTGGCGCATTCGCCGTAAGTAGCTGCAGCTACGATAATGACGGATACAAATGACAATTTGGTTGTTTTCTTCCGGCCCAATTCCGTTTTCCAACTCCTCTACTCTCCTTCTCGCAATGATCCTTTTCGCTCGGTGACTTCTAGTGGAAATGCGTCGACAACGAGTTCGACTTGTTATGTCTGCATTAATACCATTCGCATGTACGCATTTGTCAGTTTTATGAGGAAATAAAATCACTCGATGCGACAAACTTTGTTAATTAATTATTTGCCTGACATATGTTTGTAATGTGTCAACGATGATACGTCGCTGTCGCGATTTAATTAGATTTACATTCAATGTTCGCGACGTAAATATAAATTTTATCATTGATGACGTTGAATTTTTCGCGATAATTATATTTTAGCTGAATTCGGTCCTTTTTTAATTACTTTAGAAGAACGATGATGAAACATATATCGATAGATAAGAGATTGCAATGCGAGTTACAAGCGCGATGGAAGCCGGAATGCGAAAGCGCGCAAAGATTCGCGAGGGAGCACAATATCGCGGATGTATATCGGAACGTGATAAAAAAAAATGCCTTCGATCTTCTGCACGGTCGACTCAATTTTACCGTTCACGATTCACGTTGCTGGAAAGTGGAGCTGCATACGAAAGGCCAGAGCCGGGGTTGGTTTATCCGCGATTCGTTCGGATAAGTTCTGACTACGGATGAGATTTCCTCTCTTTCTTTTTGCGGGCTGTACTTTTAGGACGAATCACAGTTCAGTGTTCTCTGCATGCTAAGCTGCACACTGTAGCTCACGCAAAGCGTAACGGTCCTCCCTGATTAATAGGCCATTAGGTAATGATGATATGGATGATGGACAAACTTTGCTCTTGCATTTAATCAGAGATTATTCCGTGCAGAGCTCGCAGACATATCAAGCGCGCAAACTCAATATTTATTTTGAGGTTAGGTACGCGTCTTAGGTACGTTCTTTTATTGACAATTTTCACTTACTTATGTTTCTTACGCTTTCATACGTAGAATATTCTAGACTTGACGGACGTTATTTCTAGTGAAATTTGGAAACAATTTTGGTTAGCGGAAACGTCGAGATAAAATGTCAGGTTTTCTGTTTCAATTCAAAATTTTAGATGTTTGTTTTTCGCACAAAACACATCGCGCACGCGGAAAATTATTCCCGTCGCCAGACTCGTTCGCTAACTTGTCTGATTTCGTGCTTTCTAGGCCACAATCAGTTTCCTGTCAGTACGTAGCATCACGTACGTATTCCAAACGCGTGTATGCGCCCCGGCATATGTAGTCCAGAGGCGCACATTGTATGTCGATTGTCTGTTTCGGCGATCTGGCTTCGGGAATTCCCTCGTTTCCTCGTGTATTTCGTTACGGGGATTATAGCGTCTGTCAGGTACACTAAATTACTTCTCCGCGACGCAATCCTAAAGTATATAAGCCTTATTTCGCTCGTAGTTCTCTCTGACACGGTCTAGGCAGTTCGATCGGTAATTGAATATCGTCGAGGGTTACTCCTAGAAATACGAAATTGAGCGTCGCAAACATCTGTTCATAAATCACTCTCGCAGACTTTCATATCCATATTTTATTTTGCTTTTTTTATCGTTTGTCAATATTTTTATTATTTCCCATTGTACTGCTTTTATTTATTAATTCGTGATATTAACGTGCAATTAAAAAGTAAATGCTTCAAGAAAATTGATAGATTATTTTATAATTATCAGTTGTACGCAATAACAGGATTTTATAGTAAGATTTTGCAGAATATTATGCTTCTGAATATTTTGAGAAATATTTAGTGAAATTTTTATTGTTTTCAAGATAGTGCATTGCGCACGTTATTGTATTGTAGATAGTTTTGCTTTAGCCTAAGGCAATGGTCTGGTTTGTTCTGGCCTGTTTCCAGTTCTGCATGTTTTATCTCAAAACTGAAATAAAATATTATTTTGGCTCAAACAGAACACTTAGGAAAACAAGCCTGGAGTAATATAAACATGTTACATGTTATAAAATAAAAAAATCCATGCACAGGAAATTTAATAGCTTATACGTAGAGAAAAAAATATTGAAAATATTTTAAATAATACTAAACAATAAGAAATGTCAATTAACCGAAATAGATCTGATATTTTATCACAGATTTACTCTCGCAGCTTAATTTGATCAAATTGTTTAATTTTTATTTTTTATAATTAAAAAAATATTGATATTTTGATATTATTGAAATAATTGCTGTTTTTTTAATTGTTTTTTTGCTCGTTTATTATTAGAAAGATAAAAAATAGATCGCAATTATGATAATTACGATGCTTCTGCGTAGCGTATGACACGAATTTGCGAACAATCTGAAATGACCATCTAATCATTTAGGATAGATTGATACAAATGTGGGAAATAAATCAGCGTTGCTGGGAATACGCTTTTCTCGCCATAAACTCAGATCCCATTAAACATTAATTGAGCGCGTAATCCGCTTCGGCAAAAAAGCGAGTTACATCGGACGACTATGTAAATCAGCTCGTATATCTCGACGCTCTCATCGATTACTGGGAGGGCGTACCGATGGAGAACCGGTCGGATTTATCGGGATTTAGCGGGACTATAGTGTCCGCGGGGGAATATCCCCGCTCGATCGACTTATTGCGGGGAAAGACGCAGCGGCGCGCGGGGTTTAACACGCGCTTATTTACAGTAATGGCGGTCTAATTAAGCCGGATTATTTGCTCTTCTTTGGCAACGACACATCGCACCGTTTATCAAAATAAGACAGTCGTAACGCCGGCGTATTATACATCTCTCGCCCGAGAACACCATTTATAACTCTCTTTTCTTCCGTCCCGCCGGATTTTTATTCGCGCGAGCGTCTTTCGCACCGAGTTGCAACGACAAATTATCCTGTCGCTCCGCGATGGCACTTCCGCTGGAAATCCCTGTCGAGTCTGATTCTTAATGCGCCGCCGCGAGACCGACGGGAATAGCAATGACTGTCAAAGGCAAGAGCTGCGATCCTTTTCAGAATCGTGAACTCCCTTTATTCGTATAAGTACCTGCTCCGCAGTGCTTCACCTGCTTCAATTTATTATTAATTCCGTTACTCAGTTTGTAAGGTAAATTTATTCATAATTTCCCATTTATGAGAACTAATGTTTAAATTCTTAAGTGGAAGAGAAAGAAATGAAGGAAGATATTGTATACTCTTATGTTTGAAATAATAATATGAAATTTTTTTAGGTATTTTTAGATGTAATTTCTTGCACGCAACAATTTTTATCATTAAATATATGTATAGGTAAAGTTTTTGTCTGACGATAATTTTTTTCTGATTTAATACCATGACGAGGATGACAAGGATATTAATAATTGTGAAATGCAGAAATTCCGATTTTACGTGTTTTATCAAACACTTCTATATTTTTATAGACAACTTTTTATCAAATTTGTACTAACAAATTTTATTTAAAAAAATGTTTAGCATTAAATTTTTGCAAGAAATTTTGTGTCAACTAGATTAGTATTAAAATAATTGCATGATTTTATCACATTTTAGGTATTATTAATCATCAATGATTTATAGTTTCTTCTTAATACATAAAAAATAGATAAGTTGTGTTTAGCAGATTCATGTTTTTTTCTAATTTGGTCACTATTTTCCGCAATGTTTTTCACTTTTATCTCACGTTGTATTTTCGCTTGTAACAGCATTTCGTATTTCTTTTTATGAAGTACGTTTTTATTTACGCTTCCGTGTAACATATCGCGTAACAAATTTAAAGAGCAAACTAAAATTTTTTGGTTTGTACGTTATAAATCATCAAAATTTTTGTTTTTCCGGGATGAATGCTTCGAAAACTTCACAATCAGACAGATACATTTTACGTTAAAGCTTTTTCCTTTTATTTCACTAAAGTAAAGAGTTTGTCCGAAAACACAGACGCAAGATTTCCACGGTAAAAGCTTATGTAGAGAAGTTATTGACTCGTTTCGTGCAACCGGCGAATCTCTCGAAAAGGATAAAATTACGTTTGTGTCTTAAGCTTCTTAACTGTGGGGGTAAATTTGAAAGAAATATTTGAAGTGCTTAAATCTTATACTTTTTGTTTGGCGACTCTCGCGAAGATCATTAAAGGATTGAAACCATTCAGATAATGACGGAATTTACTGTTTTTGTTTAGAGACTTGGCGCTCTTGCATTAATAAGATACAATACTTTAATCTTGCAAAATTAATTTATTATGCGATTAATGAAAGAGTTTAAACATGCATTAATAAAGACTTTTTTGCTTAAATAAAAGAAGCAGATGCGGTTGTTTTATTTAACTTTTATGCAGAACTGTTTTGATGCAATTATCGTATGCACGACTTAGCCATAGTTTTAAAGATACCACAGGTATAAATTGCATGCATTATAATGAGTATAAAATAAAAAAAGCACAAAGTCTCTTTTAAATTATATGTTATTGTCAAAATATTTGGTATTTTTGAATGAAAATTGAAAGTAATATGCGAAGTAGCTTAAAGTCTGTTTAGCAAGTATATTAATAAAATTACGTACAATTTTAACAAAATATTTTTAATCTTTATGTCTTTTAATCTTATAATGTTAACAAAGAATGTGAGAATACTAATATGCGGGAAAAATTACAATTTTTACGTTGCTATTTATAACTAAACGTATCGCATGTATGAATACGGGAGATTCTTCATCTTCCATGCAGCCATAAAACGCGGAAATCGCTTTTCTTGGAACAAGTTAACACCTACGAGCGACTTTAACGTCTCGCGCGCGGTTAGCCGCTTAACCCTCATGCTGCAAAAGTTAGTTGCGTGAGCGAGAAGTTCGAAGAGCTTTTCCGTCGATAAACGCGCCTGCCGCAGTTTGAATGCAACTCATGCAACAACTTCGCGCCGCGCAAGAGCACATCATATATATGTCTGTTACATGATCGGTGCATTCCTTGAAGAGGAACTGTCCTTCCGGCAAACTCGTAAAATGCCAGAGTGCCTCTCGGCCTGTAAGTCTCATTAAACTTCTCACGTACTAAATGAGCGATTTGAGCGTTATAAAAAAGTTGCAAGTTTTGACGGTAATAAAATCGTAAGAATACAGCGTAAGCAAGGAGATGAAAGCTGAAGTGTCGAAAACAATAGAAAAGATAAAGAAATATAGCAAGATAAAATTAAATAGTGATTTTTTTCTATATTCTAAAACATTTTTTCAATCAAGACAATTAATATAAAATAAAAAATTACAATAAACAGTTAAGAATTTGTGCTAGTGGAAGATACACTCAAAAAAATGATCTTGCAATAATAGCTAAAATTTTCTAGGTGTAAAAAATTAACTAAAACAGATAAATGATCAGCAACTGTTGTGATATTGCATATGTAATTACTTAATCAGTTTAGATGACAGAAACAGAATATATATCTGTATTGTTTGTGAACTTTAAAAAGAAAGTTTCTCTAAAGCGCCTATCTATATAAGATCAATCACGTGTTAGATCATGCAATGAATAACATTTAGCAATGGTACCTAAATTTTTCAGAAGCTATTGCTAGAACATTACTGCTATAAATTCTATATGTGACAAACAATGTTTTCACAGATACGAAAAATAGCGATACATTCTTGTTGCGATATTTAGAAATCTAACTACATCAGCGAAATATTTTTTTGAGTGTAGAATACAAACAATGCGGAAGAGACTCCCAGAAGGGAAATAAGAGAAGGGAAAAAATCTGTAGTAAGGTTGGAGTATGTAGGACAATAAAAACGTGGAATGAAAGAATTTCCTGAATTATAAATGTGTGTAAAGAAAGAAGGATATAAAAGAAAAATGGAGGAGAAAAGGGGAAAAATAAGGCGCCATCGTGGATGCGAAAAGGGTGATTTGGAAGAATCGCGAGGGGACAGAAATAGCGGAAAGTAAAGCAGCAAAAATGTGTCGGCGGGACACATCCGCCGTCAGAACGGGTCTGTATCGTCGTTTGCAAGATCGATATACGCAATAAATTATCCCGCTCGGTCTCTCTTCCGGTTTTAACCTATCGGCCGGCAGCAACAGCAGCCGCGAAGAATGTCCTTTCGACCTATAAGGCGACGAAGTAACTTAACTCTGTGACACACAAGCGGTCTACTTTTGTCCCGCGACCTTACGGCGATATATCTAGTTTGAGAAACGTAATCGCGTGACGCTTTTGGCCGGGTTCTCGGACATGACTGCTATCGGATAAGCGAAATCTTTTTCGCCGCTCGGAACTCGCTACATCTCGTACGTTCAAGGAGTTCTTTCTGATAGAGTAAGCACACAAGCGATCCGGTTAGCGCGTCTCTCTGGGGGAGAGTTTGTTAGAATATTTACCGGTTGCAAGAAGTGGTTGTTGCGCGAGAAGCCGTTTAGTATAATCGAAGAGTTAAGTGGATGCAGCACGTAGCGAAAATTAAGTCGCGAGATATCAAGTTCGCGCGGCGCTATTTTCACTCGATTATAAACGCTGCAAGCATCGTGTTCCTCAATGTATATATTTCAACAAATTGCAGTTTGCTGACTCTTGAATAAAAAAAAAAGTGTTATGTGAAGCATCGAGGCAATAGCGTATTTGTGCACGTAAATATTTTCTCTTGAACGTTGTATAACCTCGTTATTCATCCATCATTCTTCAATTGTAGTTTTATTTGTCGTAAAATAAAAAAAATGTAAACAATTTTTTTACTATTATTCTACTATAATAGATAGACGTTGAGACATGAGCAAAGGAATGCTACGTAATGTACGATAAATAATTATGCATGATGAAAATCAATCGATACTCATTGAAAGTAATTGTACGCATAGTAGATCAGGAATGGCAGTCGTTTCGAAAGTGTGGGACACATAGCATAATCGATGTAGCGTGTGAGATATTAATGACATATCTCCTAAATTTTGTACGCGGCATAGCTTATTCCGTTGAACGGGATTCGATGAGATTTACTGTCATTTGCCGGATATCATTGACGGGCGACGTGCGATTGCAGCGAATACCTTAATTTCCGAGGTACGGGACTACACACAAGCAAATCATCATTGAACATTTGGAATTGCATATTTACGCGGAATGCAAGGCATTCAATATCGAGAGACTATTTTGCCTTTATACAATTAATACAATTTAGCTGCCTTTGTAACATGATTTTTAGTGCATTTTGCATTTTCTAGTGAAAGTGCTTATGATAATAGCTGTGAATAACTTTAGAAAAAGAAATGTTTTAATTTATTAACGAATGCATTAATTTGCTCTCACTTTACTTACTCCAAACATTTTCTTTCTCGCCGTTTAAGCAGGCACATATTATTCAAAACAGATGATTCTTCAGATTTCACAAGCTCAAACGTATTTCAGGGCATTGGGTTCGATATTCCAATGCAACCGTACATCAATTTGCTTTCGATTACAAAGATGGAAAAGTCGTCATATGTCAGTGAAATGCATTAGTCTCCGATATGCGAGTTGTGCTTTTTTTTTTTTTTTTTACAGTGAATAGAATTTCGATAAGGTAGGAGGTACTTACACTTTCGAGCGACGCGGACGAGAGTCTCTCGATAACAATACGCCACGTTGATGGCTCAGTTACAAATTATGGCTCCTCAAAGCGCGATGCTGTATTTGGCATCTCGCCAGGCCAGCTTCCATCAGACCCGCTAAATTTTTTAGCTTCTTTTGCGCGCCCGCCGGCCGCCGGAGTGGCTCATGCAACGACCGCGAAAATCAATATTCTCGAGATAAAGTATGAGCGTGATTCCGCAGCGCCACGTGCCCCGTCATACACGTCCGAAGATAGTAAATTCTACAGTAGTGCTCACTCACTGTGATGACAACGAAGAAAAGTACTTATCCACAATTATTGAATAAATTTCAGTCGTGCAATATATCGTGAGCGATGAAAATTTTCAATACTTTATACTAATGATATAGTTTGATTTTCTAGCGAATATATATTCCAGAAAATAATAAAATAAATAAAGTAGGGTTTTTCTTTCATACAATAATTTTACTTCACATTTTTATTGAAAATTTTTTATCTATTTTAAATTTTATTTGAAAAATGTGAGGGAACATTAATTAATTTTTTAGATAGCAAACAATTATTTTTTTTAGTTGCGTGAACATATGAGAATGTTAATTATAACTTTTTTTAATTATAGAAAAAAACTTGATGTTATATTTTTACGATAAACTACTGGTTTACATAATTATATATTTTATTATTAGCATACCACCTTAGTTTGCTAATATTAAAATTTTATTTCTTTTGTACTTAGAAGGGAGAATATTTTTAAATTTAATTATTTCTAAGCATGGTGTGCTCTGTATAATATATATAGAGTAACTTCAGAAACAAAGTTGTAGGATCTGTTTGAGAAACACTGTTCTGTGGAATGTGCGCCGACTTGGCAAAACGAAAAATTCGTCTGCACTCAAACTAGTTTACGACCTCCATTGCCGATATTGCGGCAAGATTGTGCCAAAGGTAGTACGAACGAAATATTAACCAAAACGGGTATTGAAAACACACAAAGTCTCAAAATCGGTTTTACATAACAGCATTACTCGTGTAAATTTTAATATTAAAATCTTTTTACTTATGAATTATTCATAATTATTATAAAATTCTGGTGATTTCGTTGAACACCCGTTTTTATTTGCTTTGTTCTTATAAACATTAAAATACATTTCGCAGGAATTTTGCGACAAAGTATCTAAAAATAAAATTTTTAGTGAAGGATACGATTACTCCTCCTTAATAGGATTACTCCTCCTTTAATTATTTTAATTATTTTTGTAGAGAATTAAAATTTGATGAGTTGTTATTTATCTTATCTTGTACTTATCTATTTAAGCTTATAAATTTACACTGAATTTTAGCAAGAAACACGCGAAAAATCTCATTGCAAAAAAGATTGAAAAAGGAAGAAATTGAAACAGGAAATACTCCGAATTCTTTAATTGATTTGACTTCTTGAAGGAGCGCAATATATAGAGAAACGAGGAAGATAGCTTGGTAAACGGCTGTTTTAGAGAGGACCACCACTTCTTTGGAGATCACACTCGTGGAAGTAAAAGTAAACGCGGTACTTTGCACGTAATACCATTATCGGCAATGCCACATTCAAGCCACAGTCAGACAGTGAAGGTAGACAGAGAGGATGATAATTGACTGAAAGGTTTCTTTTTGATTGAATCGAATGTGCGAGTGATAACAAACGGTGCGCAATTATAAGAACCAGGCTAATTAGAATCAAGCGGACTCATTTTAATAATGATAATGAATGGCATGCGAACGAGACGAATGCTCATTGAAAAGAATCACGGACTCGCGAGTCATAAAAAATAAACACCGCTTTGTTAAAAAAAACGGTAAATTTCTTTCAATGAGAAATGATGTTTTTCGAGTGAAAAGCATAAAATTAATATCTCGGTGTATACAAAACAAGAGAGAAGGTTTATAAGAGAGATGAAAAAAGTTTTTAATATTCTCATTATTGAAGGGTATTATGCTGATATTACTCGCGTAATGACGTAAATGAATAATTTGTGAAAGTCTTTCTTTGTACATAGTTTCTATAAAAATAGAATTTGTAGAACACATAAATTTTCGGAGAATATTTATATTTATTCTAATTACAGGTAGAAAAATTATTTAAACATGACCGAAGAGTTGTAAAAAATGATAGTGAGATATTTGCCGAGAGAAGTAATTGACGGAAAAAGTTTGTGAACTATTCTATATTGTTTGAATTATTATTAAATTAATCCTTTTATACACGATAAAATTTCATGTGCAGTGAAATCTTAGCAGGTGATCTTAGCACGACGTGAATATCTTAAAAACTCAACAAGCCGACATCGTAAATCATACATATAAGGGGTATCAATTAATTTTCCTCGCGCGATTCAACGGCCTATCCAAAGGTAAACCGCGGAAATTCACTCTGGTACCGATAAAACGTTGCATTGTAAGGATGTTATCGGAAAATCGAATGTTTCTTTCGTATAATAGCGCTCGTGGTCGTCGTGAGCATTCGGCCGCAACTCCACTCACACGCATGCACATTAATAGCGTATCGAGAAATCGCTCGTTGTACGAAGATATATTAGAAATTTTACGAGCGCGACTAGGAATGCGCTGCGCCGCTATAGACTGCGATATTTATTGTGTCCTATTATTGCTGCCTTCGCACACCGGCGTATAGGGCAGTTGTCGGTTGTATGCCGTGTGTAGCACAAGTGCTCAAGTATCCCCCGGCATTTTTCATGCCGCTTAACTCGGTGTGTTATTCCGGCTGAACGCCTTATCATCCGTATCACATAATCTTCTAATGTCGCATCTTATGTTAGAAGTGCACAAAAAAACGTGTACACGCGTTATACACTTCTTTCTTGTTGATTTTTACTCTACTCCGTATTTTTGAAACAACCACCACACATTATTTAGAATGTTTCGTATAAATAAATTTTTTATTTTAATAGACGTTTTACTCGATGCTTGATTTCCAAAGTGTTTGGAAAATAAAAATTTTATCGGCAATGACGGTATCGCATTCAATCGCCCATTTATACAATATACTTGATGAAAGCGCGGTAATTAAATTGCCTATAAATTAAAAAACATCAATACATATAAAAAAAATTTAATTAATTTGTTGACATTTCTACGTATGTTTACAATTATTTTAATTCAGTTATTGAGAATCAAATATTTAAGCTTAATTAGTTATAACTCTATTTTAAATGTACCTAATAATTGAGAAACTTGTTTTCCTTTAATTTTCCATATTTTAATTAAATTTCAGCGTATGCTTTATGTAACTCATTTTTGTCGAGGTTTTATATCATGTCGTTTCTGACAGGTTCTCGTCGATAGAGTCACGTTTCATCGACGCATAATAAATGGAAAGGTTCGCGTTCTTTAATGCGACAGTGAGCTAAACGTCGAACCGTAAATCGTTTCCCCACTCTATATAGGAAAAGCGTATCCGGTGCCGTCAAGGCGCTCGCTCATAAATCACGCCGTGCGCACTTGCGAGCTGAAATCGGGAAAAAAAAAGAAAAAAAAAATATATATATATATATATATATATATCGGACGAAGGTAAAATCGCCTGGTCCACCATTGCGCGTTTGCCGATATCGATTATATAAAAGGTATAGCATTTTGAAGATGTATGTATTCGTTCAAATTAATTGCGAGTCCTTTAATCGATAAAAAATCTATTTTCAGAATGCTGAAAATTGTCGTACAAATATAATTATCGTAAACATTAATACATCTTTTAATGCATCTTTGTCGTTATCGTATGATGTATCGTATCGTATCATTGTAGGATTAATAAATTTATACTATGGATATCGATCACTTTACGGTCAATCCTCCCGGCTAGGGTCGCGACGACCGTTTTGGTCATCGACGAGAGTCGGGAATAAATGAAATTACGTCCCTTGCAGCGCTGGCGCCTTGGCTCGATAACGTCCAGTAGCTCGCGCCGATCAAATTTAATTTTGATAAAGAAGATTTATAAATATGGGATCGCGCGCCGCCGATTGGGCGCGCGGCATTGGTTTTTATTTTTCCGGAAATACAAAATCCAATTCTCGATAAGACCAGCTTACGTAGGAACTGCCCACCTCGCTCTTTCATTCCCTTCTATTTCCCGACTATTTCTCATATCGTGCGATCGCGGCACTACCATATCTCTTGCTAGCTGCGTTTGAGAACATTATTCTAGAAAAGCGATGGTGATCCGAATTTTGATCGATTTAGACATGGGACGCGTGTGCCACTTGATTCAGATTTTTTTTTTACATGCGCATGTGAAATCATGCGTAAATTTTACAGCTGAGGTAAATCTAGTTTGTAAAATTTTCTGAAAATTAATTTTTACGGTATAATTAAATATTATTATACCGTGATAATATTTAATTGCTTTAGATTTTTAGAAATAAAATTTTCTTTTTTCTTTTGGGAATAGTATTGGGAATAGTATTGTATATATATATAAAGATCTTATAATATAAATTTGAAATTTATTTTATATACTTTCTAGAAAAAGCTTAATTTTTAATTTTCAAGTTTTTAAGAAGCTTTATTTTTTACTTTTTAAATTTTTACTTGAGAAAATTTTGGAGAAAGAATTTTTGAAAAAAAAACTGAACAAATATTAATGCGTTACATTTGCGCACGCACAAATTTAAAGTTGCACCTGAACATGCGTGATCTCGATATTAATTATTTTAATTATGCACATTACTAGCACATATGTAATCACAGGAATATTTTCATAATTTCATAAAACTTCTAGAAAGTGCTTTGTTCTCCGGTGATGCAATACGCATATGATATTTTAATTAAAATGTTGGGTAAACAAATGTTAATATAAATCAAATAGTTGACATCTAAAGTAAAATATGTGCGAACATTTTCTACGTTTGCTTATAATATATGTATTTGCGTGAGATTGTAAAATAATTATAATAAATTTATTATGACGAATCAAATACGCATGACGTGATAAGTTGATAAATAATAATTATAATTTTATTTCTGTTTTGAATTGCATTGGTTACGCCAATATATATATATATGTATATTTATGGGTCGTATTGATTTATCTTTATGTATCTATAATTGTTTTTATCGAATTTACATTATATATTATTAAATACGTGTTATTTAACCCTGTTATTATCGGGCGCATCTGTGTGTACGAATTTTACGATAATATTTTAAATATAAGATATAAGCACTGACAGTATTTTGAACTTTATTGACAATTATTATTATTATTTTTGAATTGTGGAATGAAATTTATCTATGAAACAAAGTATCTCAATTATTCTAATGTCTACAAATGTTAACTGCACACGTGACGAATGTAATTATATTCGCTGCATAATTTTCATAAACGACAAAGGGACAAGTTCTTCACTAACGCCGATGTGTTCGATTCTTTTGCAGGATCTTATGACGAAGAACAAGCAGCGATATCGATGGCGTTTGCTGATCTGCGGCATTGTCATCATAGTCGTGCTGGCTTTGGTGATCGCGGCGGCGATTCTTCTGACCGGCAGGCCGGAATCCGCTGCATCCAGAACAAACAGCGCACCAGGTATTTCTCTGGAGGAATGGCTCTTCGGTTCGTTATCTCCCAAGAGCTTCAACGGCACGTGGATCAGCGGTAAGTACTACGTCTTTGTTTTTTTTGTCACGCGCGGCGCAAATTCCTTTCGACTTTTCATGTTGCGTGAAAAGCACTCCACAACTGCATCCGCTGCAGGCTTTATTTCCCGCGGATTCGACTTTTTGAAATGAGTTTTTCTTCGACACCGCGCCCTCGTAGGCTAATTAATCCATTATTTAAGAGGATTGAAACGCATCGCGCGAATAATGCACAGTTTAATGCGTTGAACGCGGCCGGGTATATGGAGGAAGTTCGCTTTTAACGGGCGTTGCACTCTTTTAGATGGGTTCATTTCCTGCGTGAAATGAAATGCGTATCGAAAAATGTAAATTAAACGCCAAGTTATGAAATGAGATTATGGGAATGTAAAAATACAGATCACCTATATTTTAAGCTGCAGAAATATTTTTAACCATTTGTATAGCGCAGGGATCAACGTTAAGCGTATATTATAATTTTTAACATTATATCGATGAAAAACAAAAAATGGACAGTTTTAAGAATAATCGAACATTTTAATAGTTGAATTTTTGATAGGCAATTACGATGGAAAAAAAATTTAACATAAAGAACTCGATTCGTCATTTTACTTTATTTTGAACGCTTTTAATTTTACGATTTAAGCGCAATCGTTTTTTTAAATCGATAAACATTAACAATCGGGTGGACGACGACTTAACGGTGCAAACACATGAAACCACTCGATTACCGAAATTAAATGAGGGATTCGAACGTGAAACTCGTTTCTTGATGCGTACTTTAACGGCAGTTATTGCATTTTGCGTCCGTACTGCACAAATTTCTTTCTCAAGCACTTTTTCACTTGGTCATTTTTGTATTACATCGGTTTCCTCATGTATTCCAAGCGGATCAGATTTCCCATTTTACTGTATAATAAAATTATCGTGTATCATAAATCTCACGTGAGACAAAAGTCGCTCGGGTCTCCACGCGTTTCCGCGAGAACGGAACGTCAAATTATACCACAGAGCGTATGTCAGTCCGTCGGGTTTTCTCCCACCCTTCGCGCCTTCTCCGTGTATCGCCGCGTCCTGTGAACCGTATTATATAACATCAAAAGGGGATAATAGATGATTCACGCGACCGGGGACAAAAGCGGATACGCCCGGCGTCGGCGAATATTTATATCATCTTTTTTTTTTTCCACGCGTGAATGGCGTTTCGCCGCGCGCGCCGCGGCCACTGATGTGTGAAGTTCAAACTAATTTTATATTTGAGGCCGGTGTTGGCCATTCTACTTCATTCGTGGATCCATTTGTCTTTGTTACGGCGCGACCGTCGACACAGCCTATAAATCCTTTCGTCAGACCGGGAACAAAAGACGGGTTTTAATGGATTTTACGCGCGCGGCCAGTATCTTCCCACTATCGCTTAATTCTTTTTGCTCGACCGTGTCACGAGCCCGCGAGCGCGGCATAACAACCCTCCTCGCGGACATACGAGTAATTCCGACTGCGTGAAAATCCACGAGGATTTTCCGGCGCGGAGATCGAAATTAAACGTCCGCTGTCCAAAATTGTCGCGCGCGTTTTTACTCGAATTCGCGTCGACCGACGAAATCAGCGCGTGAGTGTTTTAAGGGGGAAAAAGCAACTGGTTCTCTTTTTTTACTATAAAACACGTGCGTGTATATATATCTCGTTTAAGATATAGAGAGCGTGGACGGCCGCGAAATAGTAACGATAGACTTATCGTCGTATCTAAATGGAGATCAGTATTGCGCCGCGCTCTCAGCAAATTGTCTAACGATGATAAACCTCTGCGCATCCATAGTGATTACGGCAAGTAGCAAAATGTATTTCCACTGATACTCCGAATGCATCGCTTCGGCGATCAATATAATTACGACGCGGCCAACACGTGGAAGTAACGCTCGCTCGATCTAGAAGTAGTTATCTCTGTAATTCGCTTCTCCTCTTCTCTGTAACTCTCGGCGATGGGGCGCCTCTTAAAAATTAACGAGGTCGAGTCCATTTGGGCCATGGAATCAGAGAAACACACGTATAGTAAAGTATATTAACGGTGCCTGCTGAGAATCCCCTCGCCGTCTTGAATCCTGTATATTTCTTTTGCTGTCGCATTATTTTACGTCTACTACTCTTTGCTTTTCTTCTTCTCTTCGAGTAAGAGCCTGTATCGATTTATTTATGTGTTTTGCGAATTACAAAGTTAATGTCACGTTAATTCAATGAATTGCGATGATAAGGAGTTATTTTTTTTGCAGCAGTGATGAGTTTTGCAATTTATTTGTCGAACTATATTTCAGATATATATGTGAAATTTGATCAGAATTTAAATTTTTTAGATTGAGAATTTTTGACGCGGAACGTAATATGAAACTATTATTTTTCACAATATTTGGAACAAAATATTCCGTTACACATCCGTTTGTCATATCTTGCCGCACTAACATATAGTTGATAAAAATTTATACTAACGTCGAAGTGCAGATTCGTGTCACGGCGAGAATGACGTATAATAAAATTGCGTTTGATAGATACGCTTTTTGACAAAAACAAAACGCTCCGGATCATTCATATCCATATTTGAAGTAAAAATTAACTGAAATATGAATAATATATCGTTTTACGTTTGCATCATTGTACCAAGAAAAATAATGGAAACCGAAAAAATGGAAAGGAAAAAAATTTGATTAAAATAAAATTCACGTTTACTGAATTGAAGTATAATACATTATTATCTATCAGTAAATGCCTATAAAAGTTAACAAAGATTAACTTGCAAAACACCGTTCATTTTTAATCGCTTTTAACTTAAAACCGTTAGTACTTCGTTCTCTGTTAAGAAAAGATTAATTTTAAGTCGAATAAAAATTTCGGTAAGTTTTTTTTGGTTTTTTCCCAAGATTTCCTGTAAATAAATTGGGTGATATCACAGATATCGTGTTATTAGAGCATTTTGGCGTATGATACTTTTAGATTGGCGTTGAAAACTAAAGTTAAAAGGAGTAACGCTGTCAGGCGTCCGGTCGGCGGTTTGCGGGCGGAAAAGTACGAGAAAAGCGTGCTCTATGGTGGTAATCATGGTGGTTGATGAGAGTTTCACGGTACGCAGAACCGCAGCCACCATCTAGTTCACGAAATTGAGGTAACTCCAGGGGCGCGGTTAGTTACCATACGCGTTCGCCCATAAACCTGCCCGCCGGTTTCAGCCTGGTGGCGGCACATGCTTCCAATTAAATCAACTTTCGGATTTTTTTCTACCATGTGATTGCGCGTAATTCCGCACCGATGATTGATATTCTCGCGAATTGCACATTGCATTGCGCATGTAAGAATGCCGCCATGCGAGGAATAATCTGAGACAACACTTGAAACGTTAGCGGTAGCTTTCTTTCAAACACACATATCTTGTAATGAATAATCTTATCAAGAGAGAATCTTTTAGGAAAGCAGAAATTTAATTTAACGTACTAATTTTGGAAAATTTAGATTTCTTTCATGAAGATTTATATAACATTTTGAAAATTTAATACGTTCTTTGTATGTTTTACATTCTTTGCTAAATATATATAGATATAATTTGTTTCTGAATTACAATAATAGTTTGCAAAGATTTGACAAAGGGTTATAGAAATTTTGTCAATTATAACTTTTTATCTTTGAAAAATTTACTTGCAATATCAAAGACACAGACAAATTTTTATTTTATTATATATTTATATAAAATACATTTGTAAAAAATTATATTTATATTATATTTATAATTGTATTTGTTATATTAAATTATATTTATAATTATATTTGTTTTTGTCGCAAATAAATTATAGAATAGATCATAATGTTGGTTAATGTGCTAAAACTGCAAGCAATAATAACAGCAAAATTAATAATACTGTTAAATGTTATCAGAATTACGATCAAAGATAATTTAATTAATCAATTAAAGTATGTAATAATTTAATTAACTAATATTAGGTGTGATATGCAGTCTGCACATATGGGTTCACTAACAATGTTAATTAGGCGCTACATAAGTTTGATTAGCCGACGTTAATTGATTCGACCATAATCTATTAAATGTAATTAACATTTCATCATTCTGTCTCAAGTTTAATTAGAATGAAATGTGCATTGATCTTTATCTTATAGATAAAATTAAATTATAATATTTAAACGATTATGACTTTTAACTTCATTTTTATACAAAATAGTACGTTTATTTGCTGAAAAATAATTATTATGTCTTCTTTATCTTATTAGGAAGTTTTTAAACAGAGACAATCTACATATTTCATGCATTCGTGTATTATTGTTATTCTCGGTCTGAATGATAGCAGTAGTTTAATTTTAATTAAGATTGTTGACAAGTGGACAATTGCAACAATTGACTGTTATCTATGTTTGTTTGTCACGATGAGCAATTAAATTACATTTGAATTCTAAATTACGGGAATTTATATTATATGTTGGAACGTTAAAATAATCTCTTGATAATACACGCACGTATCGTGTTACAATACCTAACAGCAGTCACGAAAATAATAATGTAATACTACTTGCATAATTCTCATAGCATTTGTAGTGAGTTATGATTTGAAAATTACATCTTTGTAATTATAGTGCCTAGTAATCGAAAATTACGTGAATGTATGTTGCACGCAAAAATTTTAGTTGCACATCAAATTATTATATTATTAAATATTGCATCAAATTATAATGAAAAAAATTGTAGTTTTGTCAACGAATTATTAGTGAACTTTTTTTTATTTTGAATATTGAGTAATTATAAATTAGTAGAATTATTTGTCAAAATTGACGGCTTTTTATTAAATATCAATCCTTTATTATACTATTCTGTTTTTAACTCTAATTGTATATGGCATACTTTTTCTAATATTATGACTAATATCTAAAAAGTTTAAATATTGTGCAATATCTAAAACGTAGACGACGAAACAATATTTCTATTTAGTAAAGTAAATTACATAACAATTTTCTTTAATCATACATTCGCCGAAGCGCTATCTTATCAAAAATCTTGATAATTAATTTTGAAATGCATCAATTCTGAGTATAGAATAACTGAATTTTAGCGCGATAAATTAACAAAGATGTGGACAGAAATATGAAGGTATTTTATCATTTCGACTCGGAAATAACGGCTGGCATCATTTGATCAATAACTCATTGCATTGTCAGGATACCTGAATCACCCTCGTTGAAGTTACATATTCTATTGAGTTTCATTTGAATCTCAGTTTCACATTTTGATAAAAATTTTATTCGATCTCTCTTTGAAAACTATGTAATATATTACTCTTTGCGCTCATTCCGATTGACTTGTGGATTTGTTTTAAACTTTTGCACTGCGTATGTGTGATTATTTTGGAAGATCAAATTACGGAATCGTTTTTCATTTATTTGCCCTTTATTAATTGATCGTTTTTTTTTTATTAGTTGAAGATTGGATATCTTTTTCTATTATATTACATGTAATTTTTATAATATAATTTTATTTTAAATAACGTTAAATGATATTCACGCTTAAGTATTATCGTTACAATATTTATATCAATTTTTATTGATATGCGTTTTTATATTTCTGAAAAAATAATTTTATATTTCTGAAAAGAAAAAAAACAGATGTCTAAATATTAAAACGGCGCCGACGAATTATCACAGAAAACAAGATGGGTAAAGCATTGCTAGATTTTATCCCGGCATTTCTAGTATTATGGGAGACAGAGCGTAAATACGTTACGAAGGGGAGATTTTCGCGTGAAAGTTTCTGCGAAAGTGGTTGGTCGAAAGGTTTCGCTACCTGTCTTGCTGCAGTTGAAGCAAACAAACATTTTCTTGACGCGATTCCGAGAGATACACGACTTTGCTATAAGATATTCGTGTTTAATTTGAACGAACAAATGCAAAAACGTTATAAGGATTTGCTTCCTGTTTTACAGCTCACAGATTACTCAAAGTTGCTTCTATTGTGTCGCAAGTTTTTTTGTTTTGTATAAAACTGAAATATTTCTCACATGCTCGCTGAAATTGTGCGGATGGCTACATAAAATACAGGTAAAACGAGTATTTCACGCTATGCATGTTGCATTTTTTTTTGTTGCTAAATCGTCGTACTCAAAAAGTAGAAACAGTATTTATTGAAGCGTTTCGCGTGTGAGATTAACGATTAAAGTAGACCTAGCAAAATTCTACATATGTTTTGTTATAACATATCGACATATTGTATTGCTTATATTATTTTACTTTATCGACGTTACATAATTATCAGAAGATAATACGGAAGATAATACAAAATACAAAAAATACCTGTTTCTTAAGTTCGATGCAGAACTATTAGTTCGATTTATTTGCGGGAGTTAGCGGGTGAAACTTTATAATACGATTTAAATTAAAAGCACTTTTATTTTATGATTGATTGCAATACGACTGGCAATTGTGGATGCAAAAGTATGTCATTGATTGGAATTGCAAGGAAAAGGGGCCCTTAAAGTGGTCGATGAGCTTATTGCTTATCGTGTCCGAGATAACGGAAATGAGGAATATTCAGAGTTATAAATTGTTAAATCGCTTAACTCTTCCGAACGGCATGAGTGGTACGTGACGGTAAGAGATCATCGCACCTTGTAGAGAGACGTGACTCGCATGCCTAATAGTACACTTTACTTACTTCGTAGTGCAGTTTCCGAACTATGGTGAAGCTGTACACGCATATTCTATCTGGATTCTTGACTCGAAAATTATTGAAGTTTATTAAACGCTTAAAACACACACAGCGCACGCCTCTGTGATTGAATATTTTTTCATCTTTTTGTGTTAAACATTGATGAAAAAATTGTTAAAATTTTAGGACGGTGTAATCTCGATATCATCGTCCATCAGGGATTAATTTTGTACGCTAACTACTTTGAATTGCACACAGAAATGTATGTAACATTTAGCCATTGATCAATATTTGCTATTGCCTATGATATTTACCACAAATAAATTAAATTTATTTTTGCCGAATATTAAATTTTTTTCAAGAATTAGCAATCAAAAAAAAAAATAAAATAAAATAAAAAATCGTATAACATTTTAATAGAAAAAATTAATATCAATTTTTAATTATTTATAAAAATATATTGTAAGCGTAATATTTTTTGGAGAACCTGAAGTTAAAGAGAAATTTTAGGAACTAAAAAACACAAAGGAGCAAAACTATTTTATTTTCCAGAATTTGTAAAGTTAGCAGTTATGTAAATTTGCATGTATAATTTGGATTTTTCTATCTTTTAATCAAATCATAAATCTAAATGTGAATTTTGCCATATATTTTTGACAGCAAATAATACGATACAATGATGAGACTACATTTTTATCTCAATATCGAAGAAAATGAAAGAATTTGCATTTTATTTAATTGATAAACGTCAAGAATAATATGCGCTAAACTTACAGTAACAGTATGCGTGACTAATAATGAAATTAATGGAAAGTGTATCACTCTACAAGCGTGAAAGCGTTGAAATTATGTTTGACATATGTAATCAATGGTTCGTGTGTGTGTACGCGAGGGAGGAAATTAGCGTCGACTGCTAACCGTTGGCGAAGTCACCGCACGATGCATATGGTAGATGTAGGTAAGCAGTATCGCGCGTAGGTTCGCAATTTCCGACAATGGTCCAAATCTCTTGTGCACCGGGCGACAGACGATAGATCCACGTTCGCTAATTACCGCTTACATGAAATTCCCTTGATTGCGAACGTTTGTCATCTTTCGAGACTGAACGTCTCGTCGATATGGCAATTAAGTTGTAAGGCGCAGGCGACAATGATGGATCAGGTGTGTTCTTAGGTTGATTGCGGAAAGATGAGCAAAATTTTTGTCAAACTGTCACAATTATAGATGATGAATAACATTTTGTAATTATTTGTTATTACTCTTTAGGCGATTCTTTCTCAAAATATCGAAGAGAGATTATTTGAACACTTGTCTAATGAGTTGTACGAATTACATATTTACATGAAAATAATTATTTGCATGATATGAAAACAATGCAACACATCTCTAAATTATACGAAATAAAAAAGAATGTTTATTTTATCAACAGTTATATTTACAAATTATTTGGAAAAAGATCTATCAAAAGAAAATACGCCGAGAAAACAAGGAAAGTTTTGCGTATTGTTAGTTAACTTGTCAGCTTTTAGAAATTTGAGAAATTATCGGCCTTTATAAATCGGCGGAGAAAAGTTGCTTCTTCCAAACTTTCAAACCTTAATATAGCCAATCAGTAATTCGAAAATCGCGAAGACCCAAAGAACCGCGCCGTAGTTCGCTGTGCGAAGAAAAGAAAAAATGGGGGGAGAGTAATTGCCAGGTTCGCCGCCGGAAGCGACGGCCATTATATTAGTGGAACCTTCTAAAAAGTGCCTTTAATTAAGATACAATACGAAGAAACGAGGGGCGAGTTTCGAGAGTGGTAATTGGTAACCAGGTCTAGCTCTTCCTTTCGCTGCTGTGGGAAGTAGCGAAGAAACTTCGCTGTGTAGTGGCTGTATCGTTCACGGCGTGAGGGCGCGCATAATGGCCGCTGATTAAATCTGTTCTGTTTCTATTCCCGAGATAAAACTCGCAGATTAAAACGGTCGGATGGTTGGCCGAAAGTTCTTCTATATAGAGTGGCGTAGAACTAATGAATCTACTGGAAACCGACTACTAGAAATTAAACGAAGAGAGATGTCGTTTGTTTCGTCATGGCATTAATAATTTTCGAGTTAGAAGCGGAAAAAGTTAAAGAATTTTCAATTTATTCTGAAATTAATCTTTAAAATCGCAAATGAAAGGTTTGCTATGGTCACAGGACCGTAATTTGATCTGATATTAGTTATAAATTAAGTTAAAGCTGAAATGCAGATTTAATTTTCCTAGGCTTTCTTCCAATTACAATACAATTTATGTATAAAGAGTAATTGCACGCGCGGAATATTTACGATCGAACAAACAGTTAACTGAAAATTACATTAACATCGAAATTAGGTCCTTTGATATCGCTAACAGCAATTATGGTGCTTCGTGTAAAAGTAATATGAAGTAATAATTATGGTGAAACAATTAAGCTGGTTTTAGATCAATGTTCTAATTTTGATAATTAAATGTATGTTTATCAAAGAGTAGACTCATGTTTTATGTAATTTTAATTTCATACATTTTTTTACAAATTGACGTTTTAATTAAATGTGAGAAAAATTGGAATAATCATGTTTTCTTTCGTGCTCTCTAATGATGCTTTATTAAACTGTTTGATACAATTTTTTAATATTTTAAAAAAATTTTAGTTTAAGAAATTAAATTAAATTTGATTCCTTTAACTTAGATATAAAAAATTTAAAAATATTCAAATTATTTATATTTTAGAATATTATTTTAAATCCAGAATTATATTCGTTTTGGAGCGTCATCTCGTATGAAGTTAACAAAATATTAGATTTTTTAAAATATTTCAGTATTAAGTTTTAACAGTAAAATAACTGACTCGGTTGCGAAAGATTATAGTCTAGAATTTTTACCGCTGCATCAACATAATTTCCGTTTCAGTGAACAAAAATCGCACAAATTTCAGTTCACACAAACACGAAATGCTGCACGCAAACTCTCATTGCAACAGGCAAGGTTGCTCTTGGAGTCGAGCCATTCTCGCTCTTGGAGGAAACTTTAACGAGATTCTCTAAAGTGGCGAACAAATCAAAAGTGTCCATTTCGATGCAACCATGCGTGATGTCAGTCGTTGGACGAATAGCGCAAAATCAAAAACACAACTACGTTCTTGAGGAAAGGATTGAGAATTTATTTTCGGCACTTAAGCACGTATGCCTCTTTTCAACAGATTCTATTGCAAAATCTATCTATTGCAAAATCTATCTATTGCAAAATCTATCTATCTATTGCAAAATCTCAATAGCATTTTAAACCGTAATTTTTTTTTATATACATTTATAAGTAAAAATATATTAAAGACAAAGTAAAAAGTAGTTCGAGTATATAATGCAATAAATTAATTATGAATAAGGATAGAGTTAAATAGAAAATTGTAGCTAGTTTTTATTTTTTTGTCATACATTTTTATTAGTATATTTATCAATTAAAATACGAAATTAAATCTTGCACTAATGTAATATTAAAATTACAAATTTTTGCGATATTTTTGCTTAATTTAAACATCCAATATTTTTTTAATAATTTTTTCATAAAGCAATTTTGAAACCATATTACAATATATTTTTTCACTCATAGAATATGCTAGTAAAGTTTGTGCGGCGAAAAGTGACATACTTCGTTTAACACAAAGAAAATATATAACATGGTCTTGCCGCGCTTCCTCAATATTGTCTGACTAATCTACCTGTTACTACTTGAAGTCGTCTTACCAAACAAGGGGTTCTACTACTTTCGCGTTGATGCATAGTACATTTTTAATGTACAAACAGTTTTCCGCGCATTATGTAAATTATTGCGTGTTTAATCTAATTACGTATCTAATTATTATTGCTCCCTTGAGGACGCTTTAACTGTTTCGATGCTTCTGTATTGCAAATAATTAATTCAAATTGTCGACCTAAATCAACATTAATTTTAGGTTGATTTTCAAAGTGTACTTTGCTTCTAATGCTTAATGCAAGAAACGAGATAAAATGAAATTTACTTGATACTAACGTAACATGTCATTTGTTAAGCGTTTATTGAACTTCTCAGTTTTTGTACAATTAATTATAATTTTATGGAAATACTTTTATCATCTAAAAAATTCGATTTTTTTTAATGATTTGTAATTACATTCAACAAAGTTTTTTACATATGCAACTTACTAAATAATGTATTTATAATCTTCTAAACATAAACAACAATTTATTGTTAGAATAAATTTGATAAGATGCCACGCATCAAATTACGATTTCGACGCATGAAACTAATGGAGGAGTTTCACGTTTCTATATGCAATCGCGTTCGTTCATACATTCTCAATCAACACGAAGCTTTCGCTTCCAGATTCGCGCTATAATTCGCATGTAAATATTAATTGGTTAGAGAAGGATCGAGCGGAACAAAGCGAGCGGATCGACGCTCGGCGGAAGGATCTCGAATTATGGACCGGTTGGCTCATTGCACATGGATTTACATACCGCGTATCCAAAGCTCATAAGAAGATCCTATGGTCGTAGAACGGAATACGGGTTTCTATAAGAGCGCATAAGGGTGGGTCTACGCGCCATTTTCTAGCAAATGTAGGAAGCGAATTTCAGGCGGACGAGTTCTGTCTTGCGGTCGTTTCGAGCTTACTAGATTTTCACAATGATCATTATTGCTGCGAGAGTAGATATTTTCGAGAAATGCGTTTTTTTTCGCAGATTGTTATTATAGGAATATATCAATAACTTGTTTTGTAAAATGTTTTGTAGAATCTTTTACATATAAATAATAGAAATGATGATAAAATATTAAAAAACAAGTGAATCAAATATGGGACTTATTAAAAAAATATGCGCGAATATTAAAAACATCAATCAACGCAGAGTATCCTGCATTATTATTATTATTATTATATTTATAAACACTAGAATTTTTAGCGATGATAATTAAATCTCTAATTTTTATATTTATTTATTGAATATTTTATAATTACATGTTTTTACACACAAGTTGGAATCTTTTAATTAATTTAAATATTTTATATATTATATCATAGTTGTTTGATTAATTTATTTGTATTTTGCTGTTTATACTTATTATCATAAATTATGAATAATTCCGCCATTTTGGCAGAATGCTTACACGAATAATATTAAAATGAAATTTCATCAGCAACGAATAAGGAGAACAGAACCGGAGGAATGGAAAAAGGTACGAATGTAATAGAAATCCGATATGCGAGAAACCACAGGCGCGAGCGGAGAAAGAACGCGGTGAAGTGGCGCGGCAGCGGGACGGCCCGAGAATCGATAAAGTAAATTAAAAGTAATTAAAAGCCAGCCGCGGTTCGCGCGCGAAAAACGGAGTGGATCATTTTTATCGGACGTAGGTAGGTGCGCCAGAAGGTTCTGACAAAAGGTTCTGCGCAAAAAAAGAGCACGCAAGGCGATACGAATGTTGGGCAATTAAACGGACGTGCGATGTCGTTAGCGGGTTAAAAGTGCAACGCGCCCTTGTCTCATAACTCGCCCGTAACTCAATTGAAATAATTGGCTGATGGTTCGCGCGGTCTCGCTCATTATTACATCGACAGGTAACTGTTTATCGCGCGCCGCATAAACGGCCTGCAACATCGAGACAGATCGCGAATTATTAATTCGCAGCGATGAGGGAACATTATGTCGCTCCGGCGAGACTGACACGTTTATATAAATAACATGAATTGCGAGAATACTGGCGAAGTTCAATCACGATGTGCTATATATCGTTGAATCGACATGCACACATGGAGTGGCACGAACGAGTTACATAATTTGCATAGATGCGTATAAGTAATTATTAATTGCATGACGCATGACAATCAGTCGCGGCGAAAATGCGACGCGTTTATTGCCATCGGATTGCACAAATGTATGAGTGTATTATTTAACGACGATCAAGTCTCGTTAATGGATACTTATTACGAATTATCATATTATGCAGCATAATATAATATTATAATATTATTTTACACTATTAATATTTAATATTCTCTTTTATAGCGCGTTATGAAATATTTAAAACTCCGCCGCACAGAATAATTTTCCGAAATTTGGAAATATATTCTGGAAATCATTTCGAAGACAATTTCTAACGAGAAGTATAGCATACGTAATGCTAAAGACGAAGTTTGAAGTAGAAATTCTTAAATGAATTACTCGCCGAGATTTCTCTCAACAAGTTCTATATATAATATATTCTCCAACAACGCCATATTCGTGAAGTCCAAAATGGCAAAGTTATTCCCCATGGAGTCACTTCTCAAGGCAAATGTAGATGTTATGGTGTAATGTGCTACAAGTAGATTTGATGGTGGGAAAGCAAAGTCGTGTCGTGTGCAAGATGCTCATTAATGAGCAACGGTTTTCACTTCAGTTGTTTTCTCATACTTTTTGACTTATCAAGCGGCAGCACTGAAATATGATTTGGAAACTTTATTCCGATATTAGATCACAAATAGTACGTTTAATATTATATTTATATAATATTTAATATTATTCCAGAATTTAGATTCTCGATTATTATTTACTCCGATTTTCTTTATTATTTACTCTGGAAAGCTTCATTCTCTGTATAACATTTTCTGTCTTATTTCTCATTTTCACAATTTGATTTAACATAAATAATTATTATTTGGAAAGTAAGCAATAAGTTGCTTGGACGATACGAAGTGTGTAAATTCCAACAGACGAACAGAAAAATAAAGAGCAGAAACTTGTTTTACGGGTGCATATGGTGAATCTGTATCACCCGGTTACTACTTTAAATGTAAATTCTATATCCATTTCACTTGAATGAATGCGGGCATCAGCGTATTCTTGGCGTGAAACTCTCGCGAGTAACGGGAAAATGTGTAGCAAATAGAACCAGTGGGAAGAGAGGACAAAGGGTGCACATACAAATGTATGTAGAATGGATCCTGCATTCCGGAGTTAAAGTTCCGAAGTATTGATCGATCAGGTAGACATACCAGGCTCCCGTAGACTTGAATTATATCACTTGCGATCGGAATCTCATCCGAGAGAAATGCTCGGTATGCATCATCGATAATTCCGCGTCGCGTTTCTTTTTATTTAAATGTTACGAAAGAGAGCGCTTAAATTAAAAAGATAATTAGGAAAATGGCTATTGGAAGTTTATATTATATACATTAGTCATTTTTCGTTCCCTTTGCATTTCTCGCAACTTCGGGTTCTTTAAATTCTTCAAAAAGTTGGAAATTGATTTTATCTTAAGAGAAATTTAATTGGATATTTTCTTTTTTCTACAGTTTTTGTGCGGCTGATTTTATTTTATATAAATATATTGTCACATTCCTAAACGGGAATATCATATAATTAACTTAAATTTAATTTGAAATAATTGTCATTATCCCCTCAGGAAGGGTTATTTGATATTAAACGTATACCACGAATTCCAGACCAACATTTATTATCTGTATTTGATTCTGCTTCTCCGAATTAAAATCACCGATATGTAGCAATTTTTGTATAATTTTTTATGACACATATTTTATTACTTTTTTACCTTTGCGTTCTACACCAACACGTCGGTGTTGATCGTCTATATTTTCTCAATACTATGACAACGCGACGGTGGGAAATCTTGACACGCGACATAGAAACTAACTGCAAACTAATCGGAAACTTTCCAAACAAAGTTAAGCCACTCCCTGCTAAGACCTAACCGAGATTCATTTTCTTTCTGAGAAAAGTTTCTGGATTTAACCCGTTTCTTAGAAGCTTAATTTAATCTTTCTCTGTCCAGAATCATTGTAGAAAACGCTTTCTTGATTATTTTCTGCGCGAAATGTCATAATAAATAAAAAAATAATTCTATTAAAAATTAACTAAAGATTCATTATTGCTCTTCTCTACATTTTGTTATAAATAATAATATAGAACTTACAAATTTACCATTTATCATATGATATTAATATATCTCGACGAAATCTTTTACAGTTTTGGAAAACTTAAAGTGTTGTATATTTACGAAAAAAGATGGATACGTCTAAACCGCGTTCATGTTGTTATGATGTGAAATTTACGCCGAAACGCAGCTTTCTTTCGCATCGTGTGACATTCTTGCGCCTAAGTAAGAAACTTCGGTAGTTCCACTTTCTGTACTCCCTCTTCATTGTGCGGAAGTATATAATGCGCGGCTGTTACAAGCGTTATAAACGGAATAATACTTCCGCACGATGGAAGTAAACGCAGCATTCTTTCTACACAACTACGGCCGGTAACTGTTTACAAGCGAAGTTACAGTGTGGGACAGCGCGCGAGTGCAGTTTAAACGATAGCGCGATCCGCATTAACGTGAAGTTTATGTATCGCTACAGTAAGTAGACTCATTCAAGGACTGTCGTTTCGTTTTAAACGAATATTTTATAAAACAGCATTCCTTCGTTCAAAGGAAACATTAAATTTATTCATGCTTCCACCATTCGCGTTTAGGTGAAAACTTATATAATGAATCCGATGACCTGTGAATGCTTGTAATTATGATGAATGAATTTATTCCCTTTTACAGCAAAGTAGTTTCGCAAAGTCACACGAATCGCGTGCCACTTAAGAGTTTGGCCACTAAGAGTTTTATATTAGCGGTGCATTTTTTCTTTAGTGCCTATAAATGTGGTTTTTTATGACATAGCGAGCTATTGGATATCTCTTTGATTATTAATTCAAATAATTAGAGTATAGATAGCGATATAATTTTAGATAAAAATTGGAGTTATATGACTATATTTATAAGAAAGAGAGAGTAAATATTCTCTTTCACAATTATCCAAGTTTTAATTATTTTGTCGCATGCTTAATTCTAAAACCTATCTTTTAACAGTTCTAGTTTAAAATAAAAAGTTTATATTTTTGTTAAGCCTTACATTTTCGTGAGCCTTACAATGTCGCAAGAAATCGCATTGTGAATGCGATGTGACGTTTTAATGATCGCATGCCTCTGAAATGGCAGTGTAAATGACACATACGGCGGTCCACTTGTGCGGCAACGAACGTATGGTAGCTATATTTTCATGGATATCCATTTTCATCTCAGCCGTGCCAGATTTTACGCGCCAACCGGTCGGACGTACATGCGGCCGTGCACGCGCGTGCACACGTGTCGTTACAAAACATATTTCGACAATATACATATATGTAAACGCGGGAAATAGGCCGTCGACGCAAATGGGACCCGGCAAGCTAGGTGTAAAATTTATTCCCGTCTGTTGTTGGTTTAATCGACGGTGGGAGTAATACGCGTCATTAATCATCGCATAATGATGCGACATTAAAAGAAACAATTCGCCCCTGGATATTAATTAAATGAACATTGTTTCGTACAAATTTATTTATGACCGTCCGATTTTAATGATGATTCACCGTCTACTCGAGGGTGAAGTCCTAATTGCAACCGCTATATACATTAATTTACATTTGTAGAAATTACTGATGGATTCCATCAAAAAATTATTTATCTCTCATAATTACTGTTTAGCTTCAGATAAAGTAGATGAAACACTTGAATTTTGCATCAATTTATAATATTAACGAGTATTCACCAGTATGAAAGCTATCTTGAACACTTTATAATATTATAATAATATGATTAAAAAATGCATGAGACATTATTAAATGCATAAATAAATAATTCTTGTTTGATTTAAGTAATTCAATTAATATATTGGCTTTTAAATAAATTTTTATTTATTATTAATTATTATCTGTAATTTACTTTGTTAATAATGCATTTCAAAAGTGTTTTGGAATGCGGAAGGTCGCTCATATTTGACTCGTATTAAATAAATTAGATTTAATTTTTATTAACTATTTATGACGCATATAAATTTAGTCAAGAACTTGCCCGAATTCTAGCCCGGACTGCTGATTGAAATAAATGTCGCGGGGTCTATTAAAAAAGCGCTCGAGCTTAAACCACTCCACGCGATATTTCTACTTGATATTTCCTGGGACCGCGGCCAATCCGGCCTATAAAGTTCACGCTTTGTTTGCATTTTTCGTTTCAACCTGTTTCTTGCGAGATATATGCGGTCGGTAGCGGTAAATCGTAAATGTCATGTCCCCCTCGTCCATTGCTGTCGCTATGAAATCCCAGAAGACACCAGGTCTGTACCAGCCATCCGGACGATGTCGCGCTATAACAGCAAATATCTTGTTGTGTCCCACGTGAGATACGATGGTGTCTCGTTAACGCCATGAGAAATCGGTCGAACCCTCCGGTGTTATGTTCACCTAAATGTAAATCACTTTCCACGCCATCGTCTTATCTGGAAGACAAGTAACATAACGCACAATCTGGAAAACAATCTATCATAGTTGCATAGTTTAGCGGAAAATATCTTTACTTTTCTTCTTTTTGTGTTTCACGGAAGAATTTATTTAAACCTTTATTAAAAAATTATTATAATACACTTTGGGCTGAATTTTACAAATCATAAATTCTAAGCCTATAAAACGTAATTAAATTATTTAAAAATTTTGTGATTACTGCGTAATGAATTTAATGCAGTTTATTAATCTACAAATTCAAAAGAATTACAGTGTAAAATTTGATTAAAAATATCTCATTCGCAAATGTACACAAAGCACCATATAAAGTTACTATTATTCCGTTTATTAAGCCGGAAAATATCGATACGCTGCAATTATCGCAAAAATTTTCAACGGAATTTACTCACATGAAATTATTTATGAAAATGCACTATGTGCCGTTGATACAATGAGGCAATACATTCGTTTATAATTTTGATACGGCTTTATAATGTTCCAGCAGATTTTCATGATCAATGCTTGTCAATTTGTTATCATTAATTCCTTTGCTTGATCAACAAAGCAATTTTATTTAAGCGATTGCTGTGCGCAAGAAATTTAAAATAGGGCGTTATGTATTATTTAACTAAATTTAATAATGCTTAAAATTTATTAATAATTTTTTCGACATATTAAAATTATCAGAAGAGAATCGTTGGTAGCAAAGTTAAAGTAAATATTGCCGATGAGAAATATGTGTGGATTTTTTACATAAATATCTATAAATATTGGAGTTTCGCATTTCTTCAATTAGGAACGGAATATTGTATGTAATATAAATAACAATTTTAAAAATTTAAAATATCTTCTCAGTACTTCAGAAAATGTTTAGAATATTGCTAAACTAAAAGCTGTTGAATTCAATTAATTAGAATTGTATAGCTTAGTTTAAAATGGCATGATATAAAATGATGTACATTTATTATTTATTTTGTTTATTTTGAAGTAGTTGAAGAGAAATGACATGCTATGATAAGATATAATAATTTAAGTATTTTATTGTTTTATTGTTTTATTGTTTTATTGTTTATTATATTGAAATACATTTTTATCCTTTGAAGAAGTTATGATTTATTTTCTTTAACAAATCAATTTATTATTTGTTATTGTAACTGCACCACCATTGTAGAGGAAATTGTTTTTACTACGTAAATATTCCTTTTGCCTTTAATTCTGTCTTTCTATTATCTTTCTATGTCTTTTAATGACTTCGTTTTTTGAACGTTAACTATTTGCAAATAAAACAAGCTTATGTGTAAGACGATTCTGTTAAAATATCTCTGCGGAATATCAAAAAATACTATCATACAGCAGTAGCCGCGAACTATAAGAGAAATTAGAAGTTTAAATACTATAGTCATTATGTGAAAAATACACAGTGAAAACTTTTATAATTCCTTCGTGGTACATAATAATTTTTGATATAAAATTTTCTTTGTGTAGTAATTCTCTAAAGCTTTGAGAAAAAGATTCAGTTATCTCTATTTGTAAATTATTATGCGTTTATTTATCGACGTAATAGCAACATTGGCTTAAAGAAATTTGCATTAATCAATTTGAGAATTAATATTAAAAAATCTATGTCACATTATGAAATAATTACAAAAGTAATAGGAACTTCTACTGACGCGAAAGAAGCAACGAACTTCAAACGCATCCACGCCGCGTTGGGAAACTTTGTTAATTAATCTCCCTCTGATACATAATATCGTATTTTAACTCTCATGGCGCCATATTGTCGAACATGTGCTCTCAACCGGCCTTTTAAATCAGTCCTTCACCATTTTTGCGTGAAATTGGATTAAATGAGACATTATATATAAAATGAATAAATGATATATGAGGATAAGGAAAAGTTTCATTTAAAGTTCCCCAAGGTGGCCACATCTTTGTGCGCACCAACAATTGAATCAAGCGCTTTCTGCCGTTTCTGAACTTTCGTTTCCACATAATTACAGTCGCTTTCAAACTCTGGTAAGCGTAATTTTTCAAGTTCTATCAGCATTAATAAAAAAAAGAAATTATTTATTGAGTACAAGATGAATATTTCATTAAGCAGTGATTTTAATATAAATTTTTACGTTTGTTATATACAATTTAACTACTCTATGTTTTAATTATTTTTTATGATAAAAATATGTTTTCAATAATTTTATTATCAGTTAGAACAATATTTTATTATTATGTTTTATATTTATGTCCATTTTTTATAAAAAGTGAGAAAATAAATGGATGAACAATCTTTTCGTTTGCTCCGCTTATCCGTCGTACAGAAGCGCGAACTGTCTTGAAAACGGAGCAAAGTAAACGTTTGTGAAGCGCGAACGAGTAGCCTTTTCGAAGGATCAAAGCTCGCAACATTGCCGGAAAATTTCTACCGTCGAAAAAGCGAACCTTCTCCGATTTAACGGGCCGTACGTTGAAATAGCTCACTGTGTCTCGTTGGAAGGCGCAATTCGTTCTGCAATACACGCCATCCCTTGTTTGTCGGTCGAACGAATAACCAGCGACCGTGCGGAACAAGGTTTATACCGCAAACACACAGACCCCTTGCATTAAAGGGATGCGTTAGTATTTTGTGAAAGGTAGAAGCGTTCTTTTTGTAACATTATTGTATTTTTCACACGCATTTAAAGACAAAAGTGGAATAATTGTGAAAATTGTAGGAAAGGAAGAGCGTGAAGCGTATATAAGCTCTTTATCATTATATTATGCGCGAGTGAAACAATGTAAAAATTTTAAATATTTACGTAATTTTTGCAACAAAACGGAATTATAAACAATGCTGTATTATTTATTACTTGTTGCTTGTCACATTTGAATTTATTTTTAACGAAACTTTTTTTTACTATTTCCTCGCTTGTTTTTTTCTTTCGGCTTTAAAGAAACTTTGTTGGATGTATAAATACATATAAAATTTGTGTACTTTATCGTTCTTCAGTTTGCTCGCAATTTTCTCTGAGAGAACACAGTCTGCCTAATTCAAACAGACATACTTCTTAAGTACTACTGAATAATTAATCGTCGCCGGTTTCGTCTCTGACTTGATGCATTATTGATTACGAGCACTTGACAATTACAGGATATTTTTTAATTATTTTCTCACTTCTCTCGCTCTCACCGTGTCGCATTTACCTTCATTTTTCACGTTTTATGCTGCTGATAAAGAAAAAAAAAAATATGTCGAACGAATATTTCTGACACGTTCGCATTGCGGGAGTTCGCGTACTTTTCGTCTCTTTCCCCTTCCGCTCTCTATTCTTTTCGACAACGATAAAAATATTTCTTACTCACGGTCTATCGCAACTCAACGCTTTTTATTCTAAGGATTTTTACCGGATACCGTTAAGATTGATGAAACAGCGAACTGTCGATTCGGGAAAACCGATTTTCGAGAGGGACGGCTTCTCTTGAAATTTACTCGTATCTTCCTTCAACTTACATCGCGAAGAAAACTGCACGCTCGCTTTTCCTCGCAGAAACGGCGCACAAAAGCGGCCCGACCATGCGGAAGCAATTAATCAATCATCATTACCAAGGAAGTTACATTTTTTTTACAGTCTCTAATAGAGAAAGGACAGAACGGCGCAGTGTTTTTCAGAAATTGCATTAAAAAGGGAAAAGAATATTTTTAGAAAAATGTTTAAAAGAAAACGGTGTTCTTAATTATACAAGGAAAAAGAATTGAGAAAAATTTTTAAAGTGTTTTTATTATTATTAATTTTCTTTCTTCTTGTGTTATTTTCACAATGAATTAATTTGTTATAAACCTATCTTATGAAAATGGCGGTTTTATAATTACGATGTTTTATCTTTCGAAATTTTTCTCGACAAATAAATACATTTTATAGCGCAATTTAATCATGTTTTTATAACATGGTTTAATGATAATTAATCATGTTTTTAATGTATCGAAACAAACGCAGAAGCGAGTGATAAACTTTATAACGTCGCGTATACATTTTTATATGTGTTTCACGAATCTCAATGTTTCTTAATATAAATTCTTTTATAAATTTCCGCATTGAATGATTATCTTGCGAGACTGAATCTATGCACGGTTGTAGAATTCACGTGTGTACGACAAAAATGAGATTTTACACGAAAAAAAAGGATTTTAAGCGTGTGAACGTAAATATTACGATGTAGTTGCGCAGTGAAACGTAAGATAAGGATATTAAACAAATATATTGACTCAGAATTTAATTTCCGCATTCGCATCTTCTTGTTGTAGGAGACGAGATTCTCTACCGGGATGAGAGAGGCAATTTGTTGATCTACAATGCCAGCTCGGCCGCATCCAGGATTCTGCTAGACTCCAGCAATGCCGTAAGTCTTTCCAAACTTCTATACGTTTTACATATAAGTATATCAAAGTTTTCAAGAAGATATCAAAGTTTGTATGAAATTTAGAAACACGCTCGTAGCAATCATGTTCCATGTGTGATATGAAGTTTTGAATTATCAATTCTCACACGATTACATTTCTACTAATAATATTAATGTAACAATATTAAAGCCGGTAAAATTAGAAAATGTTGGGTTAAAGGACGGAAAGTTTATACGAAGATTTATCCGCGTATATATGCGCTTTAAAAGTACCCGCAATTATTACCGCATTAACACGTGTGCAATTAAACAGAAACCCCGAATAGTTGTTAGGAATTAATTGCTCGAACCTGGCGTCGCATGGATGCGTTTCACTTCCGAAATCCGCAGATAACGACCGAAGTATACCGTGCAACGAAAGCACTATATTTCTCATTCATGTCCCCTACTCTGCCTCCCTCCCCATTTTCTTTCCCGTTTTAATTCATCTGCGCGATCAATTAAACCGCCCCGGCTTCCCGTATACGCGAGCGTACACAGATATAAAAGCGGAAGCCACGCGTGCGGATCGAATGCCAAAGCGGTAGCGAGCAGAATCGGAAAGAGAGAGGCCGAAATTATTTCTCGATGCGGGAAGCAATGTAACGCACACGCTACACAACGATGCGCATCCATCGTTATTCCCGCAACACCGCCGCCGAAGAGATCGCCGGAACGGTAATTGCTCGTTATCTTTCACATTCTGACGCGTGCAATCTATCGTCGACGATCCTCGTTCGTGCATACATAGGTATCCGGCCGAATGCTGCTGTAAAATGATTCATTACGACATTTGTAATGCGATACCTATCCCCTCGAAATTTAACATTGCGAGATGTCTTTGGTTGAGAGCTCAAATGATTTATTTACGGAATTTACGGATCGTTAAATCAAATTATTTATCTTACATATTTTTTACATATTCTTAATAAAAATGTTTTTTATTAAAAAATGTTTATTAGCAAATGTTCTTGTAATGGTTTACAGTTTTTGAAAAATATTCAATATGTATGTATTATACTTCAAAGAAGATTACTGAATAATAATATATTATTTTGCATTACTTTTGATATTTCTATAGTACAGTAATAAAGGTTTTCGAACATTGTTATTGAACATTTCTTCTTCTGACATAAACAGATTTATTCGATACCAGACATTTCGTACTATTAAAATTTAACAACGGCTTCTTTAATAAGCGATCTTTTTTTCCAATTAAAATCTCATCTATCTCATCAGGTGCAGTCGTAATTATGAGGCGAAGTAAGCTGATACTTTCAATTAAACAGTCCGAGGAAGTGGTGAGAGAAATTGCGACGGGAAACCGACGCGACGCTTAAAAACTTTATTTTTAGCATCAGACTTCCGCTCTCTCTTTTACTTCTCCCGAGTTAAATGAAGTCCTCCATTTGCTGTGTTACTCGAAATCTTTGAGAGTGTTTTGAACGTGCAGCCTGGTCATTTCTTACAGTTGAAACGTATGATCTTATTGGGGCGTCGTTCTCGTTGGTAGTCCAAAAGTTATTAGGAAGTTTATGATCCATGTAGCTTCGCTTACATGCAGCATTCACTCAGAATACACACTCGCACCGAAACAGCGGAAGCAACTAGACTCGTCAGATGCAATTGTTGAAATATACCGTCGGACACTGAAAGACTGTCTTTGAAACTCTCAACGCTCTCTGTTATTAACAACACGTAGAATGTTACTAAAGCACTTGGACAAATTGCAGGAGTTCTCTGCATGAAAGCAAGAAGAAAATTTTTTATCGTATTTATATTCATACTCGACATAGACATTTAGTGTTTGAATGCAGTTGGACAATGTATTGTAATATCCATTGAGGACTTTATTAGGATTTTTGCTTTATCTCGACATGAAAAACTCTTTTCTGAATTTTATCCAACTACTTCTGTAATATTATTCGGTATTTTTAATATTTTCTGATACATTTTCAATGCCGATTATTCGAAATATTACATTTCGTATAAGAATTTTATATTGAAGAGTAACATGCGTGTCAAGCTGTTCCAATGGAATACTTTAAAATTAGTTCGGAAAGTTGCTAATAAAATCATAACTTTATCACGTAACATAGTAAAAGTGTCGATATCACTTTGTTCTCATGCCAATATTGTGTCCAATCATTCTTCTTCTCTTGATTTTTGAAAGTTTATTGACAATGAACGAGAAACATATATTAAAATAGATACAATCTGTATAAAAATGGCAGTAAATGTAAAGATAAAATTTTATAATTTTTTATTTTTATTTTTTTACCTTTCTTTTTAAAAAAAGGGTAAAGTTTTAATAGATGATTACTTACTTTAAAGTTGTTCTGTCCACACCCGATGCTCTTTCTAAGTTTCCTTCTTTTCTCAGTAAAGGAACACGATTCACTTGTGAAAATCCAATCAATTATTATCGCGATATCAAGATAATACTCGGATATCATCGCACCGACACGTTCGATACTCTGCAGGAAACGGCGAAAGGAAAGAAGGGAGATCGTAATTAGTAATTAATTTTTGCGCGTTAATCATTGCGGCTATGCTAATTGAAATCTTAAACCACTTCGATACGTTTCCTATACTCTTTTCATTCGAAAATTACTATGCAATCGCGCTTTGCAGCATTCAAAGCATTTCTCGAATTGTAACGTGTAATGTTCTTATAAATAATATTAGAGCATTTATTGAATATTTATTAAGATCGAGTTTTAATCGAATTGAAATTGAATTCAAACTCGATTTTGACAAACGCTCTAATGCTAAGAGTTCGAATTTGCCTTGCGGCGTTTGGTGGGAGTTGTTTTCATCGTTCCGTGCTTAGCCTGCGTACTTCGTATCCCCTCTCTCTCTCGCTCGTTCTCGCTTCTCTCTCCCTCCGTCATGCGCGCTATGTACTTACACGCATATTGTTGTTTCCTATTTCTCGCTTCTTCCAAATCGGAATCGGAGCGAGTTTGGCATGTATTATTACTTCGTCATCATTCGCACGATGGTATTTATATTTATGGTCGGCATGTTGTTCTCGTCATCCACTTCTATTATTTCAACTATTTCTATAATTAATTACTAATCAATTTCCGATCAATGCCGATCTCTCTTCTTTCTTTCCGTTGTTTTCTGCAAAGTATCGAACGTATTCGTGCAATGATATTCGAGTATTATCCTCGTTCGTTGGGAGTGTCGTATAAATGTCGCTCAATAATAATTAATTGGATTTTCGCGAATAAATTGTGCTCCCATATTGAGAAGAGGAGGCTCAGGAAGGCTATCGGGTATCAATAAAGGCAATTTTAAAGTATGTATATATTTATTTTTTAAGCAATGTACTTATGAATTTTTTATGTTTTTAAATTACACCAATGGCATATAGAATAAAAATAAAGATACTTTTGTAATATAATTTGGGTATACACTATATCTGTTGATCTTAATTAGCAACTTGATTGGTCCAGTTTTTAAAACGTGTCTTTTGACGTACTAGTTAAAATGTAATAAAATTTGTTTTATTAACGTATTTCTTTTATTGGAACACTTCAACAAAATTTGCTACAAAAACTTTATTAATGCAATTTTTTTGAAAAAAAAAATTATGAAATACATCTTTTATTTTATTAGCATTTTTTTTCTTTTAAAGAATATTAATTATTTGTGCAATCTCAGTAGTTTAATTAGTCATAGAAATATTAAAAAAGTATCTTTCCTAAAAATTTATAATATTGAAAAATCAATAAATATTTTGGAGACTTGAAATTTATATTTATTAATTTGCGTATAAATATGCGCAAGTATAGGAAAATATAATTGCATGATATGACACCGTGACAGACGCAACAGTGAAATCAAAGCGTATAGGGACGTGATCCGTTAGTCGCTATCATGCGAATAAACTCGACGTATTAAAGTAATAATGGCAATTGTTGGCGCGCCAGTCACCATATTATGATCGCGATAGCTTGGTTAACTGGAACGATCGCTACTCCGATCATCCACCAACTAACTCGGAACGACCGTCTCGTTTCAAACTCGCGACTCCGCTTAACGATGGTCATCCCATTAGAGGATCGTCGTAGTAGCTCATTCAACAACCCCAGCGGCCCGTGTCGCGCGCGCACGTGATCGTAATTTACTCGTCGTGATTTCGACAAACGGTTCCGGGTCGTCGCGGTGGCATAAAGCCTCTTTCGATGTGGTCGTCCCGCATTTGCACTACATTCTGTGTTCGTCCTCGTTAACGACTCGTTTTATAAACGTAATAAGCGATAAGCTCTATCTGTGATTTGCGCCGTGTCGGAAAAGCACGACTTCGCGTTCACCGCCGCGATTATTGCACTTTGACACGCGAGCACGAAATTTTTGAAATTCTGTGTGGCTTTTTTTTTATTGGAACTAGTTACGCGCTATTTTTTGTTTTTGTTCCACATGATATTATTTTGTAGAAATAACAATCAACATTTATGCCATTTACTTTTAAAAGTTAATAATTGCGCTTGTTTGAATACTTTGAATATTAAAAATTTTACTATATTAATTTACGCAGAATAATTGCATTTCTGTGTTTTTCTCAAAGATATCAAAACCAACAAACAAACATATTAAATTTTTTAAATATTACCAATTGCCGCTTTGTAATGAATAATATTTTTTGTAATTTTATATCTATTATGTTTTTGGTATTTTTCCGAAAGTTTTATATGCCTCAGTTTTGAAAACGCAAAACGCGAACACTACGTTTATTTCAATCGTGTATTTTATTTGTTAAAAAAAGTATATAACGAGTACAAAATGTTTGTTGAAACACTGATTAAAGCAACATGCAATTGTAGGAACGTATTATTTATCGATCACTTAATTATTGATATCTTTCACTTGTATGGCAGCTGGACCATAGATTGAGAGTGATAGTGATTTAGATGCCATATATTATATATATGCAAAATAGTTTTGTTTATTCGAAAAGATTGAAGTAGAATCATTCTAATGTAGTGATATTCGTTTATTAATAATTTGGCACTTTGTATTTTCCAGGCACTACTATCGAGCTTTGATCACCAACTATCTGCCGATAAGAAGTATCTGTTGCTCTTTCTCAACTACCAGAAGGTAAGTCTTGCTTTTACGTTTTTGATTAACTAATATAATTGAAAGCATCCAATCGGGCGTTTGCGTTGGCATTAAATAAAGGAAAAAAAAAGTGTGACAGAACATACGTTGATTGGCTGTAAAATATTACTTAATTAAAATTACGGCTTTAAATCTGATAGTGTGATAATTGCTATGCTGACGATGCAGCTTTCCTCGCAAACATATGCATGCAAATGAGGATTACAGCAGCGCAATGTAATTGTTCCCGACTCAGCCTTACGAGTAGGTAATTTCTGACTTTGCATGTCTGATGTTCTCGTAATAAACTTAACTATAGACTATGAATTCTGATATTAACGTTAACGAAGAAACTTTTATAATGATTCTCTCTTTGCGAATTAATAGTAAATTAATTTATATTTTATTCAATAAGTGTCTTAAACACATTGTGTATCTATTGTCATTTTTAAACATTTTAAAAGCGTTTATATATTTTGATTCTTTTTATGAAATAAGCTAATTTAATTAAAATATATATTTTATGCATTGGATGAGAAATATTAATAGCCACATGTGTTTCTAGATAGTATTAAATAATAATACTTAAAAAATCTAGCTAACATTAACGCGAAACATTAATATTATCACGTGTATTAATAAGAATCTGAATATTAAATTATGTTATTTCCATTTATTATCTTTGTTAAAAACTGAATTAACCACATCTAGAATGTAAATTTTAAAATATGTGGAAATATTGTATTACAAAAATAATATAATTCCTGTGTATGCTTAACATTACGCAAATAAGATAAATCCATGAAAGTATCTGAATTCTAGATTATGTTATACGAATTTTTTGTAGAAAAACGTATTTTATATTTTGTAAAGTAGCATCCGATAAACTAATGTGAAAAATATTGAGAAACAACGCAGTTATTCGTTTTTTAAATATTTGCATTTTTGTTGGAATAATTCGAAATTTAGATCTTCATACGATAAAGAACTTAAATTTTAAGTAAGAACGCGTATAATAACGCAATAACGCGAAGACTATTTGCAAGTTATTCGTATTTCCGTATGGAATGACTGTGATAAACGTTTCGTTTCCTCTCTCCTGTTCTCTTGTTCGTCGAGAAATCGTTCGTCAGATGGTGCGATACTATATGTCGGTAGGAAATTACTTAAACTTCCAAAGACTAGTAATTATAAGGACCTGGAGTCGAGATCTCAGAGACCATGCGCCTACGTTCCGAGTGGATGCTTTCGGATAAGCCGCGAATAGATTAGGGTCAGGCTGCGCAATAGTCGAAGTGGTGCGAAGTTTGTTTAATCCGACGATATGCAGAATTTGTTTAAAATAAAATGTTTCGAACGTATATTATCAGCGTGAAGATCAAAACTAGCAAATTCTCTTATTTCTAGCATTTTTTATCTGTTACTCTATTTTTTAACTGTTAGCACATGCTAAAAAGTGAGTCTCTACTATTTTCTGGATTTGAATATAATTATTTAGGATAAAATGTGCAAGAAGTCTTACTACATAATTAAAGCATATCAACAAATTTATTGCGATTAATGTCTCTGCTGTATTAAATTTTAGTTCTCTATAAAATGGTAAACTTTTTTTCATTAACAGTTTTAAGTTATTACGTTTAATCTCAGATATTAAAACAAAATACATGGCGTTGCATTTAATAACGAGATTATTAATTTGTTGCTAACAAACCGTCGAGGTTACAGAAGATTTTTTCACGTTTTTTAGGGATTTGTCTTAAATCCTGTACGTTCCACAGTCAGCTAATAAATCACTTTAATATTCAGGTTGTATTTAAAGTTTGTATATTTTTCGCGTGAAGATTAATGGTAATAAAAAGTGTAAAATTTGAATCATATATTGATTTTGAATTCGGTGAGATTAGAACAATGTTGAAATGAAAATTGTTATTATTCTTTACATTGTTTAATAATACAAAGTCTCTTCCTGACAACTTCAAATCCTTACCTTAAATGACAGATCGATTATATGCTTAGACTACTGCGACAAAGTAGAAAGAAAATCGAATTCAAATTTAAACCTTTATGCACCGGACAAAATGCACATTTGTATGCGATTTTAATTTTCATCTATTCGCCCTGCTAACTTCATCGCGTCACACGCGTGAATTAATGTCGTCCCGACGCACTCGACACGGCGCGACCAAGTTAATTCGATGCAATCATGAACACAAGAGAGAAGTTAAACCATAGCGCGTACCGCGAACACCATGGTAAACTAAACACCATATAATACCCGGCGCGGCGGTGCCACGCGGGATTCTACGATTGTATGCGACGACCCTTGTCTCCCGTTGCCCTCCGTTTCCCCTGCTGGATCACCGTTACACCCTGGCGTCACCACCCATAACCGACCAACAACCGTCCGTCGTGCACGCCGGTCGGTCCAATTGCATACATTACTGTTACCATATCTCCCTTTCGCTCCCTCCTTCTCTCCCTCCTTCCCTTCCTCCACCCTCGCCCTTTCATCCGCTCCTTTGTATGCGCCGGGGTGGCACATTTGCGTGCACGCGTATACGTGCGCGTCTCGTCCGGGTCCCCGTGCATCTATGCCAACGGTCCACGGCAGCCGCTGTTACCGGCGCATGTGAAATCCTGAGTTATGTTCTGGACGGACCATCTGGATTTCCGAGGAAGGACTATGCGCTATCTGCCAGCAAACGCGCGTGTGCGGTAATCGCTCTCTCTCTCTCGGAGAAATCGCCGATTCCACTTGTTACCGATCTGTTACGGTTCTCTCAGAGAATTTGGGAGATTTGACAGATTCCAAAGTTAGGTGCTTTCAAGACATTTAACTGGATAACAACATTTTACAGAATTGAAAAGACTTGTTTATCGTCTTTTCGTGGATATCTGTAATTTTTGTAATACAGAATGAATCCTATAAGAATACTAGAAAGTTAGAAATGTAATTTAGTAGTATTACATTTCGTTATGTTAAATATTCTAATATTTGTATTCTACCTTGGTTTTGAATTTGTAAACAATTATTTATCGCGTTTGTTGCTTACTATTGTAATGTTTGCAGCATTTGTTGATTTATAATTAATTAATTTGACAATAATTTATAACACAATTGCGAACAATTCATAATAATCCAGATTCGAACATTGTATTCCAGCTCCGATTTGAATTTAAAAAAACGGTGTAGAATTGTTTATTGCATTTGTTAATTGGTAATTAATTTGACAATTGAATACGACATAATTGAAAACAATTAAGTCATGATCGCTCAATCTTTATTTATTAAAATTTATTGAATTTGTAATGCTATGATGATTGATGTGAATTGATATAAATTGGTTAAATTAACTTAATTGAAACCTTCACGTAATTACGTAAACTGTTGCGTAAATTTAGAGTGAATCTAAAACTCGAAATATAGAAGTACTTGCTGCAACACGTCGATTAAACTTACCGCAACACCTAAGCAGAGGACGAGAACTGGGTACAGTCGAGATTTTTCTCATTAGAAGTAATTAAAAGTTTTCGTCTACTGATATTTTTCTTCGTTAAAAATTCCGTTTTATTAATTTTTCTGCGCGCAATGCTACCGTCCCGGATATTAGGAACGGCATCTGGTGCAAGCAATGTCTCTAATACCCTGTGAAATTATGCTCTATTAATGTTGCGGAGTTTCCTCGCGACCTTCCGTCTACTCTATTTTTATAAATTAAGCGCATTACATCTTACACGCAAGCGGATTTCACATAGTATTTTGGGGGAAACGACGGCACGTATCCTAAATATATTATACGTGGGTATAAAGTTACGTTATTTTCCTTTGACGCTGTTATTAAATAAAATCACGAATGTGTTTGCGTACAATAATATTAATATCTGCACATTCTTTCTGTTCATAAAACTGTGAGCTTGAATAGTTTTGGCAATTTTTATATGAAATGTGCAGAATAATTTTTATTAAAAATGAAGCAAAGGGTATCTAAATCTAGCTTCCAACAGAAGAATGCGACAAAAATTCTGTATCATGAAATTATCATGAAATTATCATGAAATTAATTAAATAATGCATTTTTAACGTTCATTCATCGCGATTAAGTGTCGTTTCTTTCAGTTTTGGTCACCGCGTGAAAAATATTACGAATGATTACTGTTGCGAAAATAAATGTGGGTCTTTTAAATTAAAGGGGGAAATTTATATCTGCAACCAACTGTGCTGGTCTACATTTCATGCCCCGCAGACATATCCAATTAATTTTTTTTACAACGTGCACACGCACCATCGCGCCGATACCGATGCCGAAGCGCGACGTCGTCGCACGCCTCTATATCTCCCATGTCAACTTTATAACGTCAAACGCCAGCGGCGTAATTCCGCCGCGATCCTCGGTGTATTGACCATTAATTAAACAGCGTTTCTGCCGAATCACCGGGTTTATATCTCCCATGATCGTGGGGATTATCGGCGATAGATCGAATGATTTTCCTCGATTCCGCAGCGCAATATCGCTGTATATCGCGCGATCGTGCGCGGAATACGCTATTTTGGATTGTTTAGAGCATTCGCACGCAAAATAGGATAATGCAACGAGATAATCTCATATTTGAGACTGAAAGCACAACTTTTACGATATAACGTTGCACCGCAAACATCATTTCGTGCTCTATAATGTCCGGTTTAATAAATAAAGCGGTGATTTTTGACAATAATTATTAAACATTATTCGCCAAGATTAAATTTTTACAGTTTTGGAAGAAGAATTATAAAATAAATTTTATTCTAAAGCTATATCACACAAGCGAAAATAATAGCTTTTTATTTTTAATGTGCGCTGGCGCACGTGTTAAATATGCGCATTGCAGAAATAATAAAAAGACATTTGTTCGAGTATTAATTTTACTAGAAACATCATGTCGCGATATTTTTCTTTTTATTTTATCTTGTGGAAAATACTCTGTAAGAGAGGTGCTTTTGGATGCTCTAAAGAATATTTTACGACGCTTTATCTTTAAGATAATGATATCCGGTGCATCTGCGTACTTCATATATGACCGCATAAAGGACCTCGTGCAGACTGCTGAGTCCCCGACCGTCGATGGCACAAAAGGAATATTACAGCTTGCTGTTTCTTGTACCATTAGGGGAATTCCCTAGTTGGGCACAGTATACGTTACACGTGCGCTTTTTGCGTCATTAGTGCTGGAAGGGAATAATAATGGTTGCTGCGTAAAGAATAATTTTTTTTATTTTATTTTTTCTGATAAAAATATATTTGCAAGAATCTGTGCATGAGAGAATGTTGAGTTATTTTGAATGAAAATAATAACTACGTTTGTTGTCGTTCATTATCTTACGTTGCTGTTATTTGTATCGTTTTATTTCATGAAGAGCGACAATGTACGAAATGGTGAAAATTTATCTTTTAACGAAGAGAAATAGGCATAAATTATAATTTTCTTTTTAAACGACGGAATTTTTCTAAGATTACGCTAATGTGCAATAGTTGATACGTCCGATGCGTTCGATCGATTTTATATCTTTCAAGCTGACTTTTAGTGTTGCGCTTTTTATGAATTTGTGATTGATATTATTCGATGTTATATATATTATTGTTTTGATGATACAAGAGAGATAATATTACGGTTAACTTATAACGCGCAAAACTTTTCTCCGTCCGCATTTCCGAGAACACTCGACGAGAGTTTACTCTCCGAGAATATTCTTTTTGTCCTGATTTTCTTCGTTTTACACTATTCAGCTCTTTCGTGACTTCTGTATGCATAACATGAAAAATAGATGGGGAAGTAACAAATCAACAACTAAGATACGGATAGACATTTTTATTTGTTTTCAGCAGCGTTTTCCAACGTGCTCGGAATATCTATGACAGCAGATAAGAGAAACCACTGATAACGTTAAACACAAAGCTAACGGGGGAAAAAAGCCGTATTATTTTATCTCCGGGGAAACAAATACATTTTCAAATAAATGTATTGTAGATTTATTTTTATTCAGGCAGCGCTAATCTAAACGTGATCCCCTCACACATTGCTTTTGGCAGCATTTACCGTGATAACAATCAAATTTTTTGAACAATAAGGGTTGATACGAATATATATTGAATGTTTTATATTTTGTAATGCAGATACAAACTGAATGATGCGCGTAACTCCGAGGATTATAAAAACATTACATATTTGTATCTTAATCCTTTCAGACTCAATAATGGTACATTTCACTGCTTTTCATCACATATTTTGATCATAAAACATAAAAACATGATTTCTTTGTGCAAAATCAAACAGCAGTATTATCGGTTCTCTATTCTTTTTGCGACATATATGCAAATTTCAAACATTTATCGCAAGGATTAATATTTGCGGTGTACAGTTGGACAGAATTTCGCCTAAAACAATATAAGATGATTAAAAGGGTAACTATTATTTTAATGCTTTTACAATGATTTCCCATATTTCTTGATAGAAATCGATAGTATCGAATTCTTCTCAGTTTGACATTAAGGAGAATATCTCGTCTACAGTGAAGTTTGACGATTAGAATTATGAATTACTCGAATTGTCTCTCGCCGTCGTTGCCGACGCTCTTGGCCGACGTCCAAGGAACGCGCTCGCGATCGAATTTTTCTTTCTACAACTCTCTCGTTCGTCTCAACAAAGTCTCCGAAGTTCCTCGAGTACTTGCCTGGCTCTAATCCGTGATTTATACCGTACTCTCCCGTTAATTCGGAATTTATGCCAGCGATACTTAGACATAGTTACCGATGACGTTAGCGTGCTGCAATTCCAGCGCGGTGCGTCCGACCGAATGGCGTCGCATTCCTGCAACATTAAGTCCTATTCAATAGCATCTTGACCCCGTATTTCCCGCTTGCGCGCCTTAACTTTCTAGATTTGTTTTAATCTCATTACGACTAATTAAGACAGAGACTGCTAGCCCCGAAGAATTTCTCCATTCGATAGTTTTACGACGATTTTCTTCGTTGTGTACAACCTATTCTTCTTCTAGTAAGTTAATGCATTTTTCATTGTACAAGAAAATGAAAATATTCGATTTTAACGCGATTACATATTTTAATGAGAGTTCTTATAATATTTTTTATCCAAAAACACGATTTGTCGCGCTCTTTGATAATTGAAGTAAATAATAGCCAAATATTGTAGGTGTTGGTTTGTTCCTGTAGTTAAATTTGTCTTATAATTTTAATTTTTAAGGGAAAAGTTAGAGACATTTGTATTTTATACGTGCATCACATCGAGAGCATAGACGTACATATTCTTCATTTAGAAGTTCTGTTTTTGGAAATTATATCGAAAAATTTTATTTCTGCTAAAATATCCATTATATCTCGAGCTTTGATAGTTCTGTTTACAGAGAAGTTTTCAGCTTTTAGGGAAATTTATAATTTACGTGTACATTTCGCGATGCAAAAGATAGACTTTTCCGCGAAATTTTTCACTTGCGTTAAAAATTTTTTTAAGGGCTTAAAATAGACTTATTAAAGTCGTGCTATGTTTGAGACATGAAAAATGAAAATTGTAGCGTACAACTGCTTTTAAAAAAGCCTCTCTTGAAGCTCTGGAAACAATTGAAGCATTTATCACAAAATAAATATTGTCGAGGTGGTTCACTTGCTTTCATAAGCGTTGGATAATATTATAAAACGCTTCCGGCGAGCGCAATACGAATTGTCGTACACCTATAGTTAAAAAAATCAAATTGCTGTAGCAATATTTTTTATTTAGTAGACGCACATTTTTAGGTTTATAATATATTACGGATAAAAATCTACAAGTAAAAAATACACAAAATGTAAGAAATATCCTATCATACGACAGACTAGCAAAATGACCGTAATTATTATATTCAGAGATCGATATTTTACATATAAAATTATACGGCGAATAAAACTGCCTGCAAATTTATAGTAACGAGATTACGTAACGAGATGACATGCAAAAATTTTGCGGAGCAAAATGTACGAACGGGAATGGCAGATTCCAATGTAATCAACTCCATTTATACCTCAATCATCACGTATGATCGAACGCGAAAGCTCTTTCGGCCGAGGTGCAGGTGGCCCATTACTACTGCTGCTGGATGACCGATAACGGTCTCTCACTACTGCGACATGGCTGGCCCGCGCCACCGGAAGCTACTGCCAGTAGTAGTACAAGCGGACGGATCAGGCATTCGTGATCAGACGCGCGCGCTGCCGCCGCAGCAGCTGTCGAGAATTTTATGACTAATTCATATCACTCTCACACAGATACGTTGCCTCGATGGCTAATATCTTCGGTTCTGTCGACGCCGATCCTCTGACGCTATCAGCCATCGCCGATAAGCTGCTAAATACCACGGGAAACTTGTCACAGTGGTTGTAGCCTCAACCCATTTACTTGGATTACTGGCTGCGCCTGGCATTTATCATATTACACGTACTGTCCTACGTTCGTACGAACGTATACGTCAGTGTTCACGGTATTATTGTATTTGTGTAGCCACTGCGATGGTTTATTCAAAATTCGCGCAGCACGGATGTTTACTTTCATTTTATTTTAGCAAGTATTATTATATATTTTCAAATTATAACGAATCGAAACATTGTTAACTCGGTAACGATACCATGAAACGTATAAACCGTACAAATGCGTTTCCTTACTTCCGTACATTGGAAATATTGTAATAAAATATTTAATAATGCAAAATATTTAACGATGAAAGATGCATTATAGAGAGCGCGGCAAACTTATTTTCTCGAAAAATACGAAGTGTCTCGTTAACATAACTTTGTAAGTTGGAAACATCGCAACTTTGTGTAATTTTTATGTTACACTATCAAAAATTCTCTATTTTTTCTAAATTAAGGGAAATATAAGAATAAATGCCGGTCTAGAAAAAACTCAGTTTTCGAAATTTATTCGAGCTTGCCTCAAAAAATAGCTAACAGCTATTTTGATACGCACAATACATATTTTTTTAAAGAATAGAAATTGATTAAACTTTATTCGATGAAAACACTGGCTCGCGGACGTGCAGAACGATCGAGATTCCTCGGGAAAATAAAACCGTAGGACCATAAAGAATTCGGGCGCGACAGCGCCATGTGCTCGCGATTTCGACAAATGACATGGGGCTGTGTACAAGTAGTTACGTACACGTGCTCCGCGAGATCGTAACATCAATCGGTGGTAAATGGATCGAGCTGTGGCATTTCTGCGCGACAGGAGGGGCCGCGGCCCATCGATGATTTTAACGAGACATTTGCGCGTTTATGCGATCGCGGAACCGCCCCCCTCCAACAGGATACTCCGTCATATCCGTTATCATCATTTTCGCGAACGGGCACCGGTTGCGGAGATTTAATGCTCGGGGATTGTCATCGCGTCGATGTGCGACGATCTTCCGAATGTTACATTTTATTTTGGCATTTGGCGGCGATAAAATCTCGACGACGCGTTGCACAGATTCACCGGATATCGCGATGAAAAATTTAGCATTTATCCGAAATCGAATGATTGAGCGTAAAACAGAATTATTAGATGCGATTGGATCGATTTTTTTTTATATTGTGGAATATCGCACGGTTAAATTAGGAATTAATTTGATTTTATTTTTACGCGATGGAGAGACGATGTATGGTTTACATAACAAAATGTCTACTTTAAATTATTTTTGATGATAACTCTAAATTAGTTTTTGTTTGCTTGGTGAAAGGATTAATTTTTCTCGATATTTCATTTATTCGTTATCAATTAACGAGCGTGTATAAACATTCTTTTTTAATGCAACTGTTACGGTATGGCTGTTCCGCAAATCACCCACTTGGGATAAATTCCAAAACTGCAAAACTGTAATAATTTCCGGCATAAAGATCGCAATTCAATTCCGCGGTTCAAATTTTCTCGCCCGTCGATCACTTAATCCGGAATCAGAATCAAGAATGAAATCAATTTTTCACCATTACAAGTGAGAGGGCGCATTAATTTACCACGACCGTCGCTCGTTAATTAATTAATGTCCTTAATGGAAATTGGCTGGCCTTTGAAGTTCCAGAATGTCGGACAGTTCGCGGCATAATGACTCTCACCGGAAAATAGATGGTCGATCAATTACGATGAGAACCTTCTGGGTATGTTCTCCTGCTGCGATGAAGTACGCGCGCGTTCCATGCCGTTTAGGATATTGGGATCCTCCCGGATAGCTAACGGTCAAGGAGCGAAGCTCTGGGTCAAAGTGGCCCATTAAAATGTCAACGCGATTCGATGAGACCGTAGCGGTATCGATTCCGTCGTAATCTTGAATTCACATACCGTCCGTATAACGCGAGCGGTAAATGCCGTCGTTGAAGCGGCGGCTGAAACCACTGTCGATTGACTACGCGCTTTCCGTTTTTCTCCCGTTTTTTCACCGACTTACTTTCGTCAGTTGCTTGGCTACAAATTGTTTCTGACAGATGCGCTCGTGGGAAAACCGTTCGGTCGTGTTCGACATTGTTTATCATTACGCTTGTTGCTCGCGGAGTTTGTTCGGGCGTGATTATAGCCATTCAATTGTATTTCTGCGACTAGGAGTACGGAATAAAAAAAAGGTGAAATAAAATAACATCGAGAAAATTGATATGCTTCGGATTACTTGAACCGTTTATCGCACCAGCGACGTAAATCATATTTTATCCATTGAATAGAAACACGCAAAGAAACGTGAAAGTGAAATATTTATATATACATATTTTTGTAATATGATTTATAATATGATCTGTAATATGATTAATATGATTTATCCAATTAATAATCCGCGGTTGCTGAACAAAGAGCTGAATATGTTGAAACGTAAAAGCGCAAGGGTGACGATGATCATATCGCGTGAATCAATACTCGATGACGCAACGATCATCGCTGTACTCCTCAATGAACCCATAATTCATTATCAGGTCACTACTATGCATCTATTATGTCTGTTTACGCAGTAGACGTGACACCAATTGCTCAACATTGACATTGATTTGACGCGTGAAACGCGACGAACATATTCTTGCAAACTTTCACTCTGTAAAAATAAACGTGTCACGCACAGCGATCTTTCGGAATAAAATATTCCATGTGAAACCACAACTGGCAGAATATGAAAAATGAAAACAAACTGATATCTCATATTTTTATAAGATTAATTTTTATTTGTAGAAATCGAGTGTTCAGTGTAGCTAAATTAATGAATAATTAATTTTCACTTCTAAGGAAAACAATTTCTAGCAGTTCTACTTGTTGCAAAATCATCTGTTTAAAGATCACTGGAACGGAAAGTTGAAGTTTAGAATTTTGCAAAGTTTCATTCCATCCATATTTAATTTTATCTTCTTGTTACAAATTATATATTCGCATTAATTAATGCTTGAATAGTGGCGGCGCCAATAACTTTAGCGAATACAATCGATGCTACCGATAAACGGTCTAATGAACGTCAGTGAGTCCTCGCGTCATCTTCCGACGTTGTCCATTCAGCCGTACAACGAACCTAATCGGCATTCGCAAGAGCCGTGTTCAGTCTCAGTCGAATTGTTCGCCGCGTGATTCGAACAATGTCATTAACGTATCTAAATTCCGACCGGCCAGAGTGTCACCGTTGCCGCTGGCCGTAGCGCTTTGTTGTTACAATCACGCACGTGAGTGCCTGCATGCGGAAAGGATAGTGCGGATCACTGTGCTCTGTGGGCAGTCGCGCGAGTGAATGTGTACGGGCGGATGCAATAATGGCACACAGTAGAGATTTCGCTACTGCGCTTCCTCATCTTGTTCTCTATAAATTTCGCTTTGCTTTTCAGCGTGTTAATAAATTGGCACATCAAAATGCATTGCCGTAGGCGAAATTTCATTGCACTGACAAATTTATATTAAAACCCATTGAAAACAATTCTATTAAAAGCTGAGATTTGACAGAAACAAGAATTACAAGCTTTAAACTTCGGAAAACATGTATTCTGTGCGTTACAAGTTTTCAAGCAAAAACATTTAAATTGTACGCTCTTCTCTTTCTGAATAGTATTTTATTTATTTGGCATAATACAGGAAAGAGAGAATATTGTTTACACTTGTTTTGTACCTCGCCAACAGCACTTGCAGTCTTTCGCAGTACTATTGACTTTGCCAGCGTAACTTCTTAAAATCTCAAGTTAAAAGCTGTTTCAATTACGTTCACAAACTCTTGCGCGAGTATTGGATATTATTGTGTATCAAATGCGATTGCGGATAAGGTTTAAAATGAAGTTCATAAAGAGAGGAATCCGGGATGGCGGTGACAGCGTTTTCACCAGATGCTATTATTGCACCCGTTTGTACGTATTTGGAAGCGGTACAGATTCTTGTTAAAAAGAGCGAGAAAAAATCGATGGAAACATCGCAACATGCCGTACGGTTGCATTGGGTGTTCGGTAGTCATCTTCGATTAATTAAATCACGTCTTACATACATAATACATATTAATAATTATAAATATTATAATCTAATAATAGATAATATACATATGTAAATTAACTTGTTTTTAAAAGCTTTTTAATATAGAATTTTACAACTTGCAACAATACGATGATATTTTTACAAAATGTTGATATTATATTTTCATATTAAACAATTTTTAATTTTGATAAATTTCACACTTTTTTTACATAACAAGTCGATTTTATTGTAAAATATATAGAATAATCCTGAAAAAAAGGAAAAACTTTTTTAGTGAAAAATTGTTGACATTTATCGGTTGCCGAAAAATTTCGTCGATTAGTCGTTGATTGAAAACAGGTGAAAATGACGCGTAATTTTTACACTGGCAGAACATAGCCATCAGCATATGTCGCCAGGTGTGACATGCGTTTGAAAAATTGCCAGTCATCTGTGTTAAAAGTTGAACGAAACGCTAGCGGACGGGCGCAGCGTTACGAAGAATTAATTCACAGCTTAACGCACGTCAAAGGATTAGGGGCGATAGGCACATGCGATGCGTCACGTGCGAAAGGACTCAATCTACCTGATATATTCAATTACGCTGCCACGAATTTCGGAACGCACTCTAACGCATTATTTGATCGTACGCTAGTAGCGAGCTATATTTTTTGTCACTCTACGTCGCATAAGTTCGTCAGCTTTATAACTTGAATGTAATCTTATTTTAAACGGTGCCGCCGAGTATTTTTGGTAAAAATTCAACGCGAAAAATGGTAAATTCTATCTTACAAGTCTTTTTATTTTTAGAAATAATTGAGTTAAAGTATATATTTTTTAAAATACAACTTGCGTTTGTTTATCTCATTGCATAAATTAATTCTAATGATTATTAAAATTGATTTGTTTATAATTATCTTATAGTAGGAAAAATCTTACGTAACGAAAGTATGAGAAATTTTATTTCTTATTTGCAAAATTATCTCTAAATATAATCAGAAAAAATTAATTGAGCATATAGGGACTGTATTTTATTTCTAATTATACGGTATACTTATCTTTTTAAAAACCTTTTTATAGGTTTTAATAAAGGGTACTTAAGTGGTATAACGAATTTTATATTGAACAATAATTAAAGTGCACCGTGTAAAATATAGTAATACTAATATGGAGGAGGCGTTGGAAGTTTGCCGCTCGAAACAGAGCAACATAACTGTCCTTCTCAACAATGTAAAAGTCCCATGGGACATTCAAGTAAGATATTCTCGGACGGTTATTCGGACAAATGTTACCTTGCAACAAGAAAGGAAACAGACACTTTGAGATAACGTTAACCAAGCTGGAAATGCTGTTTCGCGAAAATGAGGTCTTGAAGTTGGCATGCTTCTACATGGAATGCAAGTCACAGCGCGTATTAAACTTTATTTACGAAATGTGTATAATTAACAAGATGTTATCATGAAACACAAAATTTTATCAAAAATACATTTAACGAAAGTTAAAAAATTTAATTGTATTTTTAATTTAAATATTTTTACTTTATTGTAAATATTTGATAAAATTTACAATACAAGCATTTTTTATATTGTAATCGAAAACAACGTTGCGAGATTACAAAATTACATGGAATACTTAATTGCGTGTAACAAATTGGAAAATTATTCTGCTTGGCAAAAAGAATGCTGAGTAATTTGCTTTAATCTTATAATTTTGCCGCATTCTTATAAATTTGCTTATAAATTTGCTCTATTAACATAACGAAAGCATTTAATTTGTTCATTTTTGAAGTAACAATAAGATTTTCTCATAAATTATTATATTTAACATTATAAATGTTATTGATACGTTATTTAATGTTTTATTATACGTTACATACATTACAATGTCATCGTTATTGTGTGCAATGGAGGGAAAATCGAACACGGAAGAGCGTCCAAAGCTGATTATGATAATTGATTGCTTGGAGTAATTCAGAATATGCATAACAACACGTTCGGTATCATCGAACTGATACTTTGTTAGTTATAAAGCAGAAAGAACAACAACGGTAATAACAGTTGAAATCGTGCGCTTTCATAATCCTGTAACCATAAATTGAGCGATAATCTGTTTGATAATATTTGAAATTAATCACTGTAAGTTTTGAGCTTATTTATATTTTGACAAATTTTACTTTAAATAATTTCATGCATGTTTTATATATTATTATTTACACTACATTTTTAATTACTGATTTAATTGATAAACCATTATTGAACTTATTATTTTACAAATGTGCAATATATATATATATTTATGTACGTATGTATGTATTTCTACGCATATGTACATGAATATCTTCCATTTCACCGATCTCGAGGGTATCAATTAGGGATCACCACTCCATATATAGACAAGCATTACTGTCGATATTGACCGGAATGCAAGCGATTTCATCAGATAAATAGAGTAAATATTTCCTAAGCGGCTTGGCAGCTCCTGCGCGCAATCTGTAGCTCTTTGACGCACTGATCTACTTCGTCGCTATATTCAGCGCATCCTCCGTTTGTGCCCATGGGAAATGGCCCGCTGAGCTTCATACGGGTGACATATTACCAGTTTTCCTGAAAGGGCGCACCAGTAATCTAGAAAGGCGTCCCGCTGATTTCAGCAGCGCACTTCTCTTCTGTACATCTATGAAAGGCTGCTTTCATTTTTTTCGGGGCGGAGGGGAACGGTTTTCGGACCAACGCCTCGCTGAGCAGACAAGTGCTTTGATCAAGAGACCCTCTTTGCCGAAGCAGCTATCTGATTTCTTACAAAAAAAATCGCGATATTTCTCGACAGCTAATTCTATACAAATAAAGAAATTTCCTTTAAAATTATCACTTACAATTTTGCGCCAAATATCAAAGGACTGTTTTTAAAATCGTAATATTTTCTTATGTTTATTTTATGTTGCAACAACATTCTACATACTCCACTAAAGCAAGCGTTTATAAAAAAGACCCTTTATACATCACGCTAAAGAAGGCGTGTATAAAAACACCCTTTCATAACACTTTTCTGAAGAGTGCATTTATGAAAAAAGGCAAGCGACGTTGGGCTTAGGGCAATAATGTACCGCATTACAAAGAGAAAGAAACTTTTGTGACTTCGCTTTATATATTCAGTCATAATTTGCAAATTTAAATATTTTATTTCTCTTCAAAGAATTATTTCGGAAAAAATGAAAAGCTATAAAAAAGAAAAATTTTTTTGAATAATTTTATTGCTTTATTTATCCGACAAACATTTTACTTTCTACGTAGTGTCAAATATTAATATTTACAGAGAATAAACATATTTGCATATGCGCTACGGTGAAGTATTACAAGTATTACATTTATCATTAGAAATGCTGGCGCGAGCAATTGCAAATAGAGATATGAAGTCTCTTAATCAAATTTGGTTTAAAACTTTTCAGCTTTATTAATGTAAACTGCGTTGAAATTGTTTTAATATAGTATTTATTAACATTTTTTTCAGAAAAATTATTACATAATTATAGATACAAGCAGGTCGTGCATTTTCAAGGGCAATTAGTTAGCGTGAAATATTATATTTAAAGTCATAGCATTTTCCCGGCGACTTTATTTTACTATTTCTCAATCTAAGAAAGTTTATGGCACCCCTAACGTGTAAATGGACAATATTTTTTATTGCTATTGTTGTGCAAAGCTCATTTGCGCGGACAAGAAAGAATAACGTGTGCGTTTTTACGAGTTTCAACTCTCCCGATGTACATTCTATCCTCAACAAGCTTGTTTACGAGTTGCTGTTAACTTACTGTCCATCACGAGTTTACGCTCCTCCTTACCGCAACGACATTATGCATTGACGAGGATTGGTCCTGTCGAAGTCAAAAATATCGTCTTGTCTGATCCCCGGCAAGGTAATAAGGGCGGATACGGTTATTGGACGTCATCCTGTAAATTGAATTGCCGGTTAGCCAAGAAAATTGCTATCCTGATGACGGAATATCAAAAGAAGTAGACAGATTCTGGTAGATGAAAATCAGGTTTTTTATTCTTACTTTTTTCTCATTCACTTTTTTCCTTTAATATAAATAGCCTCTTGCGGATATAAAAGTGGCGAAAAACATAATCGTCATTAATAAATATATTTTGCCTTCTGTTAAGCATAAATAAGAGCCACTTCAGAGATTTGTCAAGCAAACGAAAAGCTATCGAAAAATTCACTTTTCATATTATGCGCATCTTTAAACGTTCAAAAATCGGAAATCGTTAATTGAGTGGTTTTAAGAGGCCATTTATGTCGTTAAAATTGCTCGTTAACCAGTCCTGTTGGATTACCGCTTGAATTTATTCGTTATCGAATTACACGATGCCGATAAAGCCGAGCGCTACCGGAAAAGTTGCGATCACGGTGAAACGCGTTTGACCGATAACGCTTGAGGATATTAACCAATAAAGGACCCATGTGTGCCGAATGGAACGCAATCGGTGCGCATGTGCATCGAACGCTTCTTGATTTACATTATGTAGCTCCGCAGTGGCGCGGCTTGTCCGCGGTCGAAATTTCCGATAGTCGCAGGAAATCATATCGGTCTATAAGTGCCCGGTGCCAGGCATCCGTGACCTCTCGTGCATCCTTGGCGCAAGCCGCGGCGGCGGCGGCGGCGGCGGCGGCGCCCACGAGTGCATTAGGATCAATTCTTAATGCGCTTTTCCGAGCGCAACGTCTGTGGCAGTCCACTCGCGCGGATTGGCCGTGTGTTTATGAAACGGGACACGATTTCTCCAGCGGTCCCGCCGCGAAAAACAGTCGTAAATAAGGAAACGGAAAGTAACGTTTTTCCACTACCCCCAAGTGAAGATGCATTGTTCTAATATATCCTGCACGAAATGTTGGTTTCTCAATTAGAGAACGTGAGAACGCTTTAAAAAAGGCAGGATGTCTAATTGATAAAAGAGAATTATTGTTGTGAAAGTTGATCTTTTTTATCTTCCATTTGGTGTAAAAACCCATTTGTGAAAAAAATAATTAGACTGTGCCTTAATTATCGGTTTATATATAAAATAGGTCGGGAAACTCAATTATGTAAACTTGACAATTTTCCATCTATTTTTTATTTCCAATGTGCTTTTCGATTGTTTTACAGCGGCATAATTAATACACTGCTGGTGAAACCAGCATTCATTTATTCGGTTAAACTTTTCATTAAGCGTCTGCTAATGGAATCCGCGATACGAATGCAAAATTTATATTTTCTATTTAGAACGCCATTCCTTTCAATCGTGCAGTGTTTTAATAAGTGACGTCAGTGCATACATAATAATCTTCTCTAATGAAAACCTTGTACGCGGCCTGTGCGCCGAAGTTTAATATTCCCCGAGTTGACAAATTATTTGTCTGTAATAAAAAAGCAAGCAATGTGATAAATGTGAAATTTACTTTTGATTCATGAATTATTATAAATACTGCAGTTACGTGTTATATCTCTCGTGAAGATCTTAACTGCTCTAACTGCGTACCAAACTGATTAAATGATAATTTCAGCTATGTTCCCAAACAACGCCTTCCGCTCTGTCGCACAAAATTGCGGATCGCTGCACACGTATATTGCCGTAGTTACTTTTACCAAAATATATTGTGAACTTTGTTTAGTTAAATTGCAGGAAACAAATTTGCCTCTTTTCATCAATGACATGCAGCTCTTCAAATATTCTTTTCGTTAATTATAAACAATATTATTTACGATTTTATACTCACAAACATTTCGTTAAACGTAAATTCGTTACTTTCCGCACGATAGATAGCTGCGATCAATAATAAATTAAAAGGAAAATATTCCGCCCTTATCGCAAGTAGGAGGTATTCGGAAGCGTGCACGTGCTGGTGCACTAACCGTAATGTGCATTTCCGCGAAATTGAGACAAACGCTTTTACGTCGAGCCGTATGCTTTCGCCGCGTCCGTTCGCCTGTGAAGGCACTGCTTTTGCACCGATAAAAGCGAACGCTGAAATTTTTCCCGCACTACGAGGACACATTTGGTATTCTGCGTCGCGAACGCGCGAGGCCGCGGTGGATAAAATCGATCCTGATCAGACGGCTCTGAGCGCAGTCGTCTATTGTGCGGTGCACTCGGCGCGGTTGTGTTCGTTGATCGTGCAGTTGAATCGACATTGCCCGAATAAGTACTCATCCCTCTCGCGATTTATATTCCGCATTCCTTTTGCGACGTGATGCGCCATTTAGCGCGTTAGCATAATGTGACGATGAGAAACGCAATGGACATCAACAATACTTAGAATCGAATAAACGCATTTAGCAAACATTAATAATCTTAAACTATCCGTTGCAATCTTTTTTCAAGTTGCAAAACTTGAGCAGATATTAGGATCTATAATGGTATTGTGTACTACATTGGAGATATTTATTAGTATTTTAATCAATCAAACTGCTGTGTGTTATTTAATTGTGGAAATTGAATATTAATTATTTAATTACTTAAATTATTTAACCTGTTTTTATTTAATTATAGTATAACATTAATAATAACGCAGTCGAGATTGACAGATTAATAAATTTAAAAGTTTTATATGATGCGATAGACATTAAGGCGCTTACCGATACCATATTTTGCATATTAAAATTTCGGAATTTTTAATTTCTGGGCCACCATTGATACTTAATGGATTTCTTAATGGATACGCATTATTTTATCAAATAATCAAGAATAATTCACAGCAGCAATGTACAACGATTTTTATTTTTTAATGATTATCGCGCGTTAATTAATTAATTCGTCCATCATGCTGAAGCCTGTTTCCAGTCGACGATGAATTATTTTATTTGTCGTGAATAATCCAAACCACTCTAATCCTGGCTGCAGAGAATGAATGGCGTGCGGAAAATCCGCGTGAATTATTCTTTTCGAGATTTGACTTCTTCAAACTGTTTCGGGATTAGTGCGGGATTAACGGCTTGAAAATTATCGCGACAGCCATTTAGCGCATTGCACGTTTTAATTAGAAAAAACACGAGATGGAAAATATATTATTATTTGCACACAAAATATTCAAGATTCCAAATGCTTGCGTATATCTATAATTGTATGCTTGCTGCATACAGTTTAAAATTTTATTTAACTTACAAAATTCCAACATGTCATACTGATTTTGTGCTTCGTGCGACAACAATTTTCTCGGGAATTATTTCCGAGTTGGAACTCAGATGTATTACGGTGCGACGTCGGTAACGCCGCAGACGGAATTCTACTGCGAATTCTCTGTGTAATTTGTCCAGCATCAATATTTGATGCAACCACTTTGCCGGTATGGCTCGCCATTCGACGAAATTCTTGTAAACTTTTCTCGTCAATGATCTATCAATTATTACCGATCCAATACAGAGTAACGGTGATACACTGTCTGATTTTGAGCGGGACTGATCTGATTTGGTGCGTGACCGGCCTTAATGTTCGCGTGCGCATGCTGGAACTGATACATTTCATGCGAACAAGTTTGATGCGAACACAGTCGATTCACATACCGTAGAGTTGGTGAGAGACCCTTCCGAATAAATCGTCCGTCTTGGAATAAGGCGAATCACTGGAGTGAAAATCGAAACGTGACCCAGTATCATAAGAGAGTGTAAAGTGTTTCATTCGCTCCCGCATCTTTACTGCGGACTGATATTTGGCAAAATACAGCGAATATAAATATTCACATACGATCGCAAAATGAACTCCGGCGGAAATTTAAATTTAAAATCACCTCGCGATGGTTTTATGTATGACAATCTTTTACGGAATCTCTTAATTCTATCGTGAAACTGACGGGCACATAGAATTCTTTATTTTTTGTTTGCATGACTAAAATACTGCACGATATATATGCAGTATTTTTTTTAAAAATAGATAATAAATTTAGAAGAATATTTAAAATTTTGCAATTAACAGAAAAGATAGCCATTTAATGTTTTTCCAACTATTGATCAACGCATCTTAATTATTTAACAATGTTAAATTTTACTTCTCGATGATTTATATTCTTTCATTTGCGCTTTCTATCGAAAATTGAGTGTTTACTGTAAAAAAATTATCGTAAAAATAGTGTGTAGTTCTGTGCGTTATTCGGGTTTTCAACAGTTTTTAGCACTAACGATTTGTTTAATTTGCGAGCTACGTTAATTTACACCAAACAAACAGTATCCAGAGAAATTTCTAGCAGAACATTTCATGCATAATGTTTATTCTGGAATAATCGCATACACGACCACGTTCTGACGAAGTTATACGTTAAAAAACAACTTAGAAAACGTTGTGACGTCAAAAGTTATTCAGAGTACCATTAAAATTTAAATGTCGCATTTCTATATGCAGGATCCATCCGACATCATGTGTCTGCATATTTAAATGATATAAAATCGTGAAAGTTGACATGCGTTTTTATACTTTTGGGAAATTAAGTTGAGTGAGTCGTGCATTAAGTATTAGATGTGGCGAAATCGTTGACGGTCTTCTCTCACTTTATATCAAAGTTTACTAATTAGTAGTTGTAATAAACCCTGCGTGAGAGACAGTTTTAGTTTTTAGCGATATTAGGGATTTATACTAAGATGCGGCTAATAGTTGGCCGCTTTTATTGGAGCACGGCCAGCTAACCAAAAACTAAATGAGCGGTTCGCCTCTGGGAAATTAAGTGTACAGGCGGAAAAACGCGCGAAATCCACAACAACCGCAGGATACATTAGCAAAGCACCAAAGTACGCCCGTGCACATTTGTAGGAAAAATTTACGTAATATTTTTGCTCTCGCTATCATCGTTTATTAGTATTTTTTCTATAAATATTGATTGTTGTAGCAAAATAATAATGAATTTTTAGCAATGTTTGCTACATGATAATTTTCTCTTTTAATTATTTCCGGTTTTAAAAAAATAACACTTGTTTTATCACGTTAAACAAAAGATATTTCCTGCTTCGAATATTGAATAATTTTTGCCCACATATTGTTTTTATATGGATACATTATGTTTCTTCATCGTTATATATTTACGAGCACTTGTCAGCCACATAAATTTGTAATTTTATCGCGCATCATGCTAATTTATTATGGATATTTATTGCTAATTATTCATCGCAATGAATAGCTCGATTAATTGACCATTGATGATACATCGAGTGTATATTCCGTTATGTAAAATACTGCATAGCGAAGAACACGCGGAAATTATTGTCAACAGGAAACATGATGTTTCCAGGTGGTCACTCATTCTAGCACTAACTATGATCAAAGCTGCTTAACTTTGGCCATTAAACGGACTGTTCGTTGTGTTCGACGTAATACAGATACATTGCTGTTGGCAACATGTTTGGGACATCAGATTACTACTGCTTAAGTGTTGCGAGAGTATAATGTATCGACATTGTGTACAGAATATAAAGGTATCAACATTCTTAATTAATTAAGTGTACCTTTACACGTATATAATATTATTTAGTGGACAATTTTTCAAAGGACGAACGTAGGTTAAAATTTAATATCTCACGATTTAATTTTTGTTCGTTTAACAAATTAAAATATCATACAAACGAGTTCACGAAGCATTCATTACAACAGCTATGTCAATTTTTAGTCGTCAAAATTATTCAAAAATATGCAGATTTTTTGAAAAACTTATCAGTCAATAATATGCAAAAACAGCTTTTTATAAAGATTATATAATTGTTTACTCGTTCGTACATGTCCGCGCTTATCCGCGTGAATAATATACATCCATTCTCCATTCTTGCCTATCCATGCTTAAATCGCGCGAATTGAAGCGAGCACTGCGCTTCAATGTAAAACGGAATGCGTGTCTCGCGGCACTGCGGTAATTAATTCCGCGTTAGAAATATCTTCTGCACCGGAAAACTCTCGTAACCCACGCGCAAGAAATACTAAATCCTGCTTTAAACTCTTCCCATTTTGTATTCCCGCTGGTGTCATACATTCGGGAATAGCGGCGTTCTTAATTTTATATAAGAATTCGCCAGCTAGCTGCGGAAAATGAAGTAATCGTCGAACAGCAAATATTTTTTTCCTTTTATTACGCAGGTAAAGAGTTTCACGGGCTTCTTTGTTTACTTTTACAGCTACTTTATTATCAGTAAGGGAATATTCGCGTTTTGTTGAAAACATGAAATTATATAATTATTTTATTCTTTAATATAAGATAATTTTGTTTGTATAAAATAAATTAGTTTAGAATTTTCCTGACTTTATTTTTTCAAAGACTTATAACAAATAAATTTCGATATCTTTGAAATGTATGATGACCTATTTAATTTACAGCGTTGCATAACGAGCTTAAAATTTCTCGAAAATTTGCTACGAAATGTTTGAAAAATATTTCAGCCACCTGTCCATACCATCCCACGTTTCGCATCAACAATGGACCGTGGCGCGGCATAGCTCGTCATTTTTCGATTCATAACGTAAATCTTGATTAATTAATTCTTAACACGATTTTCATTTCGGAGAATTCATTTTTCATTTTTCCCTCCCGTGTGGTTTATCTGGCAAAATACGAACGATGTGTTATAAAAAATACTAATATAGCATAGTGATACTGTAGCGTTGTGGATAATTCTAATATAATATTATAACAAACATAACATACAGAGGGTTTTTGTAAATATAAAACCATATTTTGCGCTAATTAATGTTCCATTTTAAATATAATCGTGGTTTTTATTGAACGAAATTTGAAAATTTCAAGCCACATTTTGCTATAACATTATTCGGGTTATATAAATGTTTCTGTAAAATAAATAAGAATCTTTCTTCTTAATTCTTAATTGTATTGACTTTCTGTCAATATATCGATTTATCTCACTCGTCACTTTGAAGAGTTATTGCAAGGGAATGCTTTAGGGAATGAACAGGTCTTTATTTGATTGCAATCTCTAAGAAGAAGAGGTAGCAACAAGTTGGTAGTAGATCTTATATACATCTCAACTTGTCGTTTATTTTGTGAATCCAAAATTTATAAAATTATTTAATGTATTTCCAATTTTTAAAACCTCAGTTGTACTATAGATTTTAACCGCAAACTTTGGTAAGAAAATATTTTTCTTGTGTTAAACAACTTTATTAGACGAACTATTTTCTTGCAAATACATAAATAACAAATGAAATAAATAAAAAAAACCAAGAATCTTGAGAGTGTTAGAAAAATTATTGAAATTTTATGTACAAAATGTTTAATGTGCTATATGTAATTTCTGTAAATTTTAATCGAATTCTGTCGCTGTGACCTGAGAAAATAACAATTATATATAAATCATATATTGCATATGACAAATTCGAGTAAAATTTACAGAAATTACGTGTAGCACATCAAACATTTCGTACATTCATTTTTAATAATTTCTCTATATATACAGCGCAGGATAACAACTTTAATCCGATTTGCAGCTTGCAAGGCACTCTATTCTTTATTTATTATTTCAACTAAAAATCATACGTAATTCTAAATGATTCAAATCATCACTTGAAGACGTATTCATACATCGGCTTTAACACCGAGTGATTTCGAAATTACACCTTAGCATATTGCATATTGTGAACGAAGGAACGTCTATACTTAGGAACATTAGAACATCGAAGGGGCGGGAGGGGTTGAGGGGGATTAATGGAGGGCAGTGTATACTCGGCAGAGTGTTGAAGGCGGGAATAATGCGATGGAAACGAGCTTGCGACCGATAGCGAACGCAGCCGCAACACGTGAAAATGGCGTTGTTCGACCTTATCGGATCATGATTTATAGGTCCGCTCCGAAAGAGTTAATGGAGGCAAAATAGCGCGCGGGGCGCACCATGAATCCTTCCGTATCGCCGGGCGCTGTCGATGGTCCGTTCGACGGCCGGCGCGCTTGCTCTCTATCGTATGCCCGGATCTCCCTGGCTCCGAAATGTTCCCAAGGGAATGTCGTCATGGCTGGACCATTTCCAGCCGCGAGCACACGCCTGCGCCAATTAACACACCAGATCCCTTTAATTATTGCAAATATACAGTCGCTGTTTGTTACAGTATTAATTCTCTTGATCATGTAATGTGTCATTATCGCAAACTGCGAATGTAAACTATAGTATTTTGGAAGGAAACAAATAGGAAAGTGACATTGAGGTCTCTATACGTTTTGTTGTACACAGATAGTTCCGATTTTTGTCACTGTTATATTTTTATGACGCATTTATCGATTTCGACAATCTTATATTCTTAATCGTTTAATGTATCATGAGTTTTTATCTGGATATAATTAATGACAATTAAATTGTGAACAGTAAAAAGTGTACATACTTTTTCCTATGTTTCTTTAAATTAAAGTCTACATGCGTGTAAAAAAAAAAAAGAATTATTGCACATAGTATCCGAGGTAAAAGACATTAGTGTCCAAAGTAAAAGATGCGTTTTCGCAAACTCTCGCGAGTCGCGATTCACCGCACGACCAGAAAGTTTGATCATTAAACTTCTAAGCGTGGTTTACGTCCCCGCCGGTGAATTCGCACACGCGTTGATATTGGTTGCACTGCTTGCTGTTTAAACTTCAAACACACGGTTAGTTGGTTATTGCTTTTATTACTATGATTATTATTAGTAGTAGAGAGTGTTCATGAAAAGAGAAACGTAAAGTACGGTCAGATTAAACGGTTTCCTAAAAGTCGAGCAACCTTGTAAGTATGCGATATACCTTCGGAACTTGTATACTTTTTTGATATCTAATAAAATGCAATTTAATAGAAGTTGATATTTTTAATATATTTGAACTTAATACGCTATAATAAAAAAAAAAGAGAGAAAGGAATATTTTTGCGCCGTATTTGAATGGAATTAAAGTTTATTTCTGATTGTTGTAACAAACTTATTTGAACAGATCGCAAATATATGAAAGTTTTTATTCAAATAAGATTGCATTTATTTTTTATTACTAATAACTAGAAATTATGCAAATTTATTCCGCATAAAATTTTTTTATTAAAAAAGAGTGAGAAAAAAGTGAGAGTAATGTGAAAATTACATTTTTGTAAAGTGTATTACAATTGCGTCCCCACGTTAACCGCATTGCCGCACGACCGTTTCCTCGCTTATTACTTTTACCCTATATGCTAATCTCATACACGCGTGCGAAAAATACAAACAGAAGGACGTATCATATTTTTATCAGCGCCGACTTTATTATATTTTTGCCGCTCAATCTGTGCCACGTGAATGACGCGAATAACACGAGCGAGAGGTTTTTATAACCGCCAACACATGGCACGGTGGAATCGTCGGGGAAACCCAGAGCAAAATGCGGTAACGAAATAGAATCCGCAGGATGGCATGTTATCGTATTTTATGTCATTCGTATTCTCGGCTACACTTAGATGGCTTACACGGATATTTTTAGCGCCGCACGTTCCTCAAGTAGAAATTTCCATCGCTTGAATGTCATTGCTCTCGCGGCATTTGATCAATTTTCCACCACCGGTTTATCGGAAACGTACAACGCGCAAAATCAATCGTGCTGCGGCAAGGTTCGAGAAAAATAAATTTAAGGTCTGAAAGCTCGCCCGTTTTAAAAAAGACGGTGCGAAATTTCGCGAGAGTAACTTGAGGAAAACAAGCGAGGAATAAAGTTTGGACGCATAAGCGAAAAATAAAGCGATATATATAATTTATATATTTTATGTTCCATAAAGTTTGTTAAAATTCACGAAAAGTTAGCACGTAGCGTTTGTTGAAAATGAAAGTATTTAATTTTATAGAAGATAACTCTGTATATTCTCTCTATGTTCGCTCAAGCTATTTTATATGTACACCCTTCCTTGAAAGCGTCCTTTGCAACGTATGTTTGTTGATCCAATTCAAGGAATTTAACCAAATATTTCTCTTGTTTCTGTTTCAGCTGTATCGTCATACGTACGTGGCTCATTACAGAATTGTGAACCTGGAGACTCTGTAAGTAAACGAGCCGTGTCTCGACGGTGCTTGCGACAATCATATCTCAAATTTATTCCGCGATCAAGTTCGGATTTGCATTTTAATCTCGGCCCGAGCTGTAACCCGAGAAGGGGAAGTTGGAAAAGCCGGGCGTCGTCGCCGCCGTGTGCAAATTACAAACTGTGCATGAATTTAATCCTGCCGCGCCTTACCGTCATCGTCTTACCGCCTCCGTTCCGCGTTTGAGAACTTTCCTCCGCGGATTTCATCATTAACTCAGCATTTAGGAGTGGTTATATCACGATTATCGGGGTACGCCTTTTCCCGACCGCTGCGATCTCGATCTCTTCCCTCGTCGTTTTCGCCGACGAAAAGAATTTAAGGCCTAAACTTATTCGCACGATTGCACTTTTCGCAGCCGCGACATTTGCTGGTCTTGCAAAGACAATACAGATAGTGCCGCGCGTTTGCCTCTCCAAATGATTCTCCATTTTCTTTAATTTCCGGTGAGCATTTCCTTCAGCTTATCTGAAAGGATATATTCTCTCAATTGCTAAACTTCGATATTTAGTGAATTTCCGAATTAGTTTCGATGAATAGTCAATATGATTCGTTAATTTGAATTTAATATTAATTAAGGCTATCGGAGAATTAATATCAGTATGCAATTCAGCATCTCTTTTGTTAAACTTATTTGCATATTTAGCTTGATAATATATATTTATTTATTTATATGTTCGCTCAGTTTATTATTATATATATCTCGCATATGCATATTGACTAACGTTCCACATTTGCTTATTTATTTATGACAAATAAATAGGTATATGAATGCTCTGAATACAATACATTAACGTATAAAATTTTTTCAATTTTAAATTCAATTATTATAATTAGAATTTATTTACAATAATTGAAGACTGATTTATTGGACGCGATAATTGTGAGTTAATAGACTTTTAGGATTTATAGGATTTTTTTCGTTATAATCAAACTCTCCTGGCATTTAAATCATTTGCGAAACTAGGTCGCTGGTAGAACTCGCAAAATTTCGAAGACCAATTTCTCTCGTCGTGCGAAATAGCGAGGACTTTCTCGAGATTCACGGAAACAGCGTTATCCTCGTGGTAGATTTCCGTCGTTTGCACTCCTCCAAAGGAAAAGTCTGAAGTTCATTCACGCGGAATCCATGGAACTCGACCTAATCGCCAAGCTGAGAGAACGTAATTCCGCGAAATTTCGCCGTTGTGTGTGGATGCCCACGGCTTGCGCGGCAGACAAATTTTGACTTCGCCGTCGCGCTTGAGATCATCGTTCTCAAATAATCGCGGAGATCAAATCTCGCTCTGCGCTTCTGAACGGCGTTTCGCAGGCGTAAAGGGCGCACGTCGTCTTTGCATACCTATACGCGCTGTTTCGCGATTTAGCTGCATAACTACTGCAAGCGTACGTACATATATGAATCTCCTCTGCCAAGTTTGAGTTACATCGTTGGCTTTTGGAGAAGCCAAATTTTAAGAGCACAAACGAAACGAACGATCTTCATGTACAGAGCGTCTCGCGAGCATGTTGAGAGTAGAATTTCCGCTTTGATGTAATTTCACGCAAGAATGTTCATATAAACATGATCTAAAATCAAGATGATTAAGAAACTCCGCACATATTTGATTCTTAAGGAAACCGCAAAGCAATTATAACACATATCACGCTTATTATCTTGTAAATGTGTCTTTAAATTAAAAAAAAATATGTATAAACTTTTAAGCACACACACAAATTGAGCGCACGATTTGTGATGAATTTTACAGATAAATAAAATCTATTGCCTGGTTACTGCATTGCCATTTCTAATATTTTGGTACGGAAACGAAAAGATGAATATATATTCTTAGGAAAGCGAGGAATCGTCTTTGATATATCGTACATTGCATTCAATACTATGTGTCATAATCTCATGTCAATAAATAATCGTTGTTTCATATATTACGCGTGCGTTTCGACGTGAAGGAGCGATTTTTCTCGCGGAGCCGAGCGTCAAGCAAATACCAGACATTTTTTGGGGATGTGAAATACAACGCACTAGGGTGGGCGGTAAAATAAATTCCTTACGAAATTTATGCTCATCTGCATATATTTGCGGTATACGTATCCGTTCATTCGACACGAGAAAATGGACTCGTGCCAAGACGGCGCTTCATGCGCGTATAAAACGTTTCGCTTCGGAATTTTGTTTCCGCAATTGTAATATTTACATCCACACGCATCGCTGCGTATGTGTTTGGAACTTTATATTCAGTTACTTCGACTATCGCGATTAAAATTTACATGCGAGAAGGTCATTATCGTTGCTAACAACTCGACGGTGGAGGATAAAATAAAAACTTGTAGAATAACTTGGAATATATATTGAAATTTAAATGAAAAATTATTAATTACTTTATCGTTGATATTTAACATAACGTAGATCGGAGAACGTTTTCTTGTAAATTTCGCTCTTTCCACAATAGCTTATTCGCGGCAATCACGACACGAAAAACAGGCCGGGACAGTAAACCCGCTGTCGTTTTTGGCTTTCGGTGTCACGATAAAAGCTAGGAGGAGGATACACCGGTGTACTTGGGGCGACAGCAAAGGTTGGGGAACAGGAGCGAGACGGAAAAGCGGGTAAATAAGCCGCGAGTTTCCTCGCTGTGTACATATTCCGCGCTAGCCGAGGCGAGCTCTCTGCCATAAAGCGCATGAATACCGGCGTCTTTATTTATGGCTTTTCGGGAAGAAGTTTGCCGCAACGGGATGACGAGTCATCCAACGGCAACACGGCAGTCAAGTCGCGCGTACGCTTTTCATCGATTTTCCGCGGTCGGCTGGCGCGGACGGAATGCCGTAGGTCATTGCGCGAATCCAGCCGGAAAAACTGCCGTTTTTTGACGCGTAGATAGGAGCAGTCGAACGAATCGGCGCAACAGTGACAGATACATTTTTTTTTTACAAATTTGGGAACATTTCTCTTAACTTTAGAACATTATTTTTCAATTTAATTGTTTGGCGGAGTTTTACAATCTTTTTAACAATTTTTTAGACAATTTTGAAATGATGATCGTTTACCTCAACATCATCTTAAGAAGTTAAGATGATTGAGGCTTCAGTAAATTAAAAATAAAATAGCGCGTGTTATTAATAGAAACATTGATCTTACGGAATACTCCGAGATTTCGAATAATTTTCATGCGTTCTCTTTTCCACTGATATACGCGTAGTTAGATAATCATAAACGTGTTTTGCTTGTTTTATTTACAATCCCAGAAATCATCACGGAATCAATTTCAGAACGTACAGTGCGCTTTTAGTTTATATACCAGCGGTTTCCGATTTTATTGTCTAGAGTAGAGATTCTTCTTTCTCTCATTTCTGTTGTCTTGCCTTTCTTAACATTTCCTTTCTTTTCTCTTTCGAGTGTATGCATACGTATACATGCATATGCGACGGAAAACGTATTTGAGAATATATGTATGTGTTTGTGAACGCATATTGCGGCGACATAAAATAAAAGTTGCTTTTTTTTAGAGTTCGAAGAGTTCTTTTATCGACGTAGATTGAAGTTTCCATAAAAGCAAGCTTTCATCACAAGTATGAAATACTGTAATAAATACTGTTTACAATAATAAACAATTTTTAAACATTAAATTCTTGAAAATTTTTAAGAAACAACGGAAAAATGAATTTTTGATTTGTTTGGCAATTCTGTAAAGCATCTTACTTAGCAGAAGCAATTCATAAATTGAAAAATTCTAAGTATACGTTTGGAAGAACGAGTTTGGCAGGTTACAAAAGTAAATTTGGTTTTACGTAAATTACACGATCGTTTCCGCGCAATTATTTAACTCATTTATCAGTGCCGTGAGCTTCAGTGACTTTATTCATTTCTTCTTGATAATGTATTTGCCAACAGTTTTTACTGCCGAATAGATTCCGATAGTTTTCCGTACGCGGAAATGGATGTTGCGATAGTTGGCAATCTGCCACACGAAAGTCTAATCGAGACTTTAAAACTTTTATTTGAGACGCGCGGATAATGCGCTTATTTAAAATAACAATAAACAGTAGCAATATGATGAATATATAAAATTAACAACATGTTAACTATAGAAAAATAGAGCAATGCATTTACAAATTTGCGTTTTAATTTTATAGTTAAAAATTAAAATATGAAATATTTTCATTATTCAAAATTTTATGACACGAAAGCAGATATTTATGACTGTAAAAAATTATGTCACACCTAGAAAAAGCAATTAAAATTGTGTGTATATTTATAAAGCCTTTTGCTTTGTTATTTAAGTAAACAAGTAGCCAAAATGCTTTTAATCGATTTACATTATCTACACATTGTAGAATTTCTACGATGATATTTTTACGACGTACGAAAACAAAAATCAACTTTCCTTAATCGGCTTTTTTTAAGTCTTTTGTGCACAGTTTCTACCTAATCGTGCACGAACGCGAAAGTCTTTAATCTTGGCAAAAATTAAGGCGATCAAGGCTTGCACTTTAATTTACGAGGAAATTGTAAAACTAGAAATAAAAATATCTATTTGATTGTTTCTTCTTTAAATTTATCTGAAATGCGATTAAAATTTTGAAGGAAAATAGGACATAAATTAAGAAAATTAAAAGAAAATAATATAATGCGCATATGTAAACATGTAACAAGACGGTAATGTAATAACGTAGAGAAAATATATTTCAACAATTAGTTCCACAATAGTCTTTGTGGTACTGAAAGCATCAACAATATGATTTCCTAAACGTAATATTATCAAAATGCAGAAATGGCGTGCTCCCTAGTGCATCTATTTTGAGCTTAATAATTACATTTCTCAATCGCAATTGTAATTATTCCCAGAGTAATTATTCGCCGCTTTATTTGATTATTCCCTGGCCGATAATAATCCCCAACCATTGTTTAAGTTTCGAACCTTTGACGAAGAATTTGCGGCTCGTATTACATTTCTCTGACCAAAGCCACGTAACAATACGGCGTCGTAGTTATGCGAGACTACGTTTCTAGGTTGTCTAGTAGTTTCAAACTAGAATCTCTGTGCGCGCGCGCCTAAAATAATACAGAGTTACGGCATTGTTCAACCGGGACACGGTGACGTCATTGTTGGTTGCTACGATCGGTCACGAATGCTAAACAATAACACGAACGTGTTCCGATGCTCTGATATTCTCCCCTGTATCCTCCGCTATCTGTTTCAACTCATAAATCCTTCAAAATTTTAACACTGCCTTGATCACGTATTTATTTTTGCAATCGCGGATTTGTTCGACCAAAACCGAACGACTTTGCGAGATAAGCTTATAAAAAAAAAAAAAAAAAAATTATTATTCTGCGTGTGCATATTTTTCGCGTTTCGCATTTTCTCCTTATTTCGTAAATAATAGATATTTTTTTTCCTGGAAACAAACTCGCAGAAAGTCACTGTGTTTCATTCGACGAATGGTACATTAGCGAGATCGAAAGATGCAAAATAGATATAGGGCTTACTTTTTAAGTTGAAAATATATTCTCCGCTATCTCTGAAATTCATTTTTCTCTTTTTGTAATTTTGTCACTTAAGCCATAAAAAATGCAGATACTCGCAGCGCAACATTTTCTTTGCGACCATCTATCTCTGAAAGCACAACGTCCTTCGAGATACTGACTGATGAACTTTTTATTTACCGTCGGAAACACGAAGTAGGAAATGCGAAAAAGCGGCAAGCGCACGAATTGCTTTTTTCCCGCGGGACGTAAAAACCTGAGTGGTCGATCCTGCAAAGTGCACGAAAAATAATTACGGCAACCGTGGTAATTATTTCACCGCATTAACAAGCACACAATATAATTGTGTTGCAGAACGGAGACGATATTGGCGGGGAACGAGTCGACGCCGTTGCAGCTCGCAACCTGGGCGCCACGTGGCAATGCCCTCGTCTACGTATATCAGAATAATATCTACTACCGACCGGAGGCGGAGGTGGCTAATGACTATCAAATAACCGATACAGGAGTATTTGGAATTATCTACAACGGAGTGCCGGACTGGGTGTACGAAGGTGAGTAATCTTATATGATCTTTAATCACACAATTATTTAACAAATTATCTTTTTAATTGAATAAAGCGAAAAGTCCCTGGAATAGCGTGGACTATCGCTAATCTACTCTTTGATGTTGAAATCTTTTTTTTTTTCGATTAAAATGTAATACACCAAAACCGGATGTAAAAGAGATGACGAGATTGAAACCAGATGAAAGACACAAGTCTATCTAAGCGCTTTATCTTCCGTACAAATTTCGCGAAAAGCCGATATATCCACTTTCCGTGATCCATTTTTTTGTGACCGAACTGAGCCACAAAAGACTATCTCGATTTATTGTGCTCATGCATGTATGGCAACGATTCAGCGAGTCACGCAATATTTTTCATTTATCCCTTTGAGAGATCTGTTTCTACGCAACATACAATAACACCCGTCCGACTGTAAAAATATTTTATTTATTTTTTATGAAACATCCGGTTAAAGCGGAACTGGTACTTTAGAATATGGCATACGCCAAAGAACGGATATTGTCCGTTTTACAATTTCATTTTAATTTAAATACATGAAATTGGAGGAAGATATTTTTCTTGGTTAAGTTCTCTTTTCTTCTTGTGCTATAAAAAAATTAATTCACTACTAAAGACTAGTTACACATTCAAATTAATATTATAATGAGCTTCCTAAAGAAAGAAAATCTTTTTTTATAATTGGATTCTACACGCACATTATTTTTTCTTTTGTCAATAGTTTTGTTTCAACTAAATTTAATTTAGGAAATTGAATTAAGATATTTTAAAAAATTATTGCTTTTACAATAATTATATTGCTAATTTTTGTCTGGCATTTTTTATAGAATCAGTTTTAAAAAATTAGATATTTATGGAACTATGTATCATTGATCCTGCTATAAAATTTTTGCTAAAATTGAATCGAAAATTAGTTGTTTAAAATATTGGAAGATTTATCAATCAGCTTTGCATTTCGCGCGAAAGTAATGTAACGCAACACGAAAAAGATGCCGTACATTCATCATTGTAATTCACGTAGATGCGCTTCGGGGATTTGCTGTCCGCGTTTGCATATTTCTGAGCCTTCGTCAGCTATGCTCTTTTTCCACCCTTGCCTTGTCTTTTTGGATGTCATATCTTGTTTTACCGCGCGCAGACAACGGCGAATTCACAGATGAAGCGCATAAAAATTCATCACTACTAATCAAGAAAGTAAGTCCACGAACGACATGAGAAAAACACTGACTGTTATTGTCACTTCTGGTAAATGTAGCTTCTATATTTGAATAATATAATATACGTCACGATAAATACGTACGTATTCGCGGCGATAGTAAGCTCGGCATTCCACGCGAAAACATATTACAAATAAATAACTGCTTTCGATTATTTTAGTGACACGAAGATACTTGTTGCTAATTCAATTGAGATTTTAAGACCGTATCATATTTTTAGAATTATTTGTAGAAACACAATTTTTAGAAATCAGAAGAACTTTGCAAAATTAAAATAGTTTTGTTTTACTAACAATTGAAGAGCTTTAATAATTAAACTCTGGTCAACAACATGTCATAGATTATACATTGCAATAAAAAGATAAAATCTCTGTGTCGGCAACAGTGAGCGGATGAATGGCGATTGTTATTATTCTATTCTTTTTTTTTTTGACAAATCCACATAAAAATACTCGCGGCGATGAAAAACCGTGCTTAGTATAGCAAAATTGAGGACGACGGACGGATCAACGATGCGTGCCCATATTTAAAGCGATAAACGCGGCAAATTGTTCAGATTCATAACGCCCGTGCTATTGACAGCTGGGCAAAGCAGCTGCCGCCATTGAAAAGGACGGAAAAAGCCGGGGCATGATTTAAAATGCAGAATCACGCCGGGCTTTTATATGTATATCCAAACCGATCGCTTCGCAAGGCCAGCGGTGTCCTTCTGCACACTGACCGACGCGAGAGATCCATATCTCGGTGAGGTTACCATATTTATTCCCGCATTTCCGCGTACAATCATTGCATTGAAATTTGTCAACGTCGAACATTTTTTAGTTGTCCATCTGCTTTATCATTTTCAACACGTCCAGTGGCGTGGCAAATCATCCCTGTCCCTGTTAAAATTTTTGTACCAAATTTTTTTCTTTTTCCTTGGCTTATTTCGATTTAGTATTTTTCAAGTAAAATATAATATCACAAATATGAAAAAAAAATATAGATGAATTGTTGTTAAAAGAATCATGTAAAGAGATTTTGCAATTTTTTCTTGCACTGGATAAATAAAAATAGGTAAATAAAAAATGTAGGGATTACAATTGTGTGGCTTCTCCTAAAATCTAGATCAGTTTTGCGGAATTATTAACATTATGATAGAGCCGCGCATTTGGAGTTCTCGCTCTTGAAATCTTTGTCCGATCGGTCGATGACCATGCCAAATAATTAAATCGCGCCGCCAGCGTGCGTTCTATGATTGATCTCTCTACAAGTCCCAACGGATAGATGATAGAAATTGTTTACGTATCTCTGTTGTTGATTTATTGCGAAAGTTACGAGCGAATCGCGTCGTTCGCCGGGCGAATGCATGCCCAACGCTCGGCTCGTTTTGTTTTCGCCACCGGAAGTGGCGCTACAAATGTGCGAGAATCGAAATGGATTCTACGGGGAACTGATAACTTCATGATATATCTACACGCAGATGCGATATCAAAGGGACTGAAACGACACTGGTCCTCGATTTTCAGAGTGCAGGAATTTTGCGACCGTCGTAGTTAATAATGAGAATTCAACATGAACATAGCTCGCTTTTGAGTCGCACACATTTTAAAATTGCACGAATGAGGACGCTCGCTTAAAGCAAATATGATTCACGTAAAATTGAACGAAATTCGTCGGCGACATTATATATTTAAGATGTCCAGGACGTTTAATAAACCAATGTTTAATATTATGTTAACAATAATTAACAATCTAAATATATACGAAGGAAGAACGGATAGAAAGACTTTGTAGATTAAAAACGGATATTATTGCGAGACTCATATTTACGCTTGTTAGCTTAATATCCTTTTTAGAGTTCCGCTTACAGTTTGAAATTTATACACCGCGCATGAGTCTTTCTCTTTTCTCAAGCATGAGCTTAAACCTAACAGTATTCGACTTACGCTTTATGCATTCACAAAGGTACATTCGAATTGCATCAACAAAAACCTTAGTCAAAAGTTTCATTATTCACGAGCTTTGACTGTGCAGCTGTGCTTCGTCTCGTCAAACGTGAAAAAGCGCGATGAATAACTGACTGATGCTTAAATTTTATTTTATTCTTTTATTTATTTTTATATTTATTTATTTTATGAAGCAAGCCAGAAAGCGTTGCATGAATAACTTTCAATTTTATAAAGTTTCTGTATTTATTTTTTTTTTTCTAAACTTGTGACCTATTTTTATCTTTCAATGAAGATATTGTGTATGTTTGCGTATGAAGCTCCGTATTACACACAAACAAATATACATGACATACACGGTATTGCACGCATTGTAGATATTGAATAACTACATTAATAATGACTGTTGTTGGAAGACTGCACACTAGGAAAAAAAATTGTGTTAACAGTATTTTGTCAATAAATTGTGTCAACAGTATTCTTAACAAAATTTAGAATAACTGAATAGATTTGGTTGGGCATATTTCAAATATATTTTTATCATTTTCAAATATTTTTTAGTGTGTAAGAATAGTATTTTTATACTACAAGTATGTTGAATTTGACGAGATTTAATGAATCTTTTAATGAGGTTCTTATTTCATCATATTGAATTATGCGAATTATTTGAAAAATCGGCATATATCGTAGTAAATAAATTTCCTCACAAAGAACGACGACATCATTCTTTGTGCATAATCGTGTGACTAACACGCGAGTGCCGCTGACGTGTGCGCTTGTGTTTAAATATTTCGTCGATATCTCCGAGTATTGGTGAATGTCGTAATGCTCCGGAAATGCTATCGCGGACATCCATGTTTGTGAATGCGTTTGAATGCATACGCGCCGTACGTGTTCGTAGCGCGAGCTGACAAACTGCCGACTACGTTATCGGGCGTTAAATCCATTACGAATGGTGATGATTAATTAATACGACGATGATAATTAATTAGCGAATCATCTACACATGGCACAAATTAAAGGCTGCGTCAAAAACAGAACTTTGACTTGAGCTTTGAATATGAAAGGAAAATCACATTAGAAGAATATATTCTACGAGCATATTACGCGAATAATTTTTGTCAATTAAATTATGGTACGTATCGTAGTTTTGACATATTTTATAAAGCTTTTAGAAAACTTTATCTGAGATATTGAGAAATATTTTATAGAAGAGATTTATCTTGAAGAAACGTTTTATTAATAAAATTACAAGACTATATAATGAGCTTTATTAGCGTTTTATAACGTTTTGTTTATCTATAATGGGAGTAATCGTGCACTGGTAACCTCAGTTATTACACCGTAAGAAATCGATTCGCAATAACCGCAGGCAATGCGAAATCGTTCCGTCTTGTGTATAGCGCGCGCTCCGTCGTTCACGATTCTGCACAGTCGAACAGCCGCGAAAAAGTCGTCGATAAAGTGTCAAACCGCCACTCGAGGCATGCCAAGAACTTCTCAACAGTCTGTATTTTGTTCCCGTCAGTTGAGGGCTTCGCTGACGACATACGTGTATCCAGCTCTTACTATATAGCTATGGGATTTTCTTAGGTGAGAATTTGGTATATGGACTGACTTACGTGTGTTAGAGATTTTTATTCGAACAGCCAGAAAAATTCACCGCGAGAATAACACGTCGTAAAAAATCGAAGTCGCTTGTTTGCCAAAAAAGAATATCTTCCGGCGTATTATTATATAAAAACAGAGGAAATAATCGAAGCGTGTAGTTCAAAGAGTAATGTAATAATTTTTCCAACAACAATATTGATGGTATCACAAAATCACAAGATATTTGATCCTTTTGAATTTAATTAATTTGAAAATCACCGTACTATATTAATACTAAAATTAAGTTAAATATATTAATATCATCAACTTAACTTAATACTTTTTTTTATCGACATTTGCACACATTGTATACACATTGTATACACAATTCACCGACAGTGAAGCATATCGTAGAGTGTAATAAACTAGTAAAATATTACACGGAGCGAGTTGTTATTCACATTGCGAGGTAGATACTGATGAAGATGTCGTATCTTACATTTATGATGATACCACAGTAAATTACGCGGTAAACGAGTAAAACCCGGACTACACAGGAAATTTGTAGAAGGTAGACCATGTGTCAGGCACATTCCGCGCCGGCAGAAGACGGTGGATTAATTATTAAAGGTGTTTTGCTGGCGCAACGATCCGGTTTACTTTACCATGTAGCTTGATCAATTACAACGCTCGTCTCCCGTCGACTTTGCGTGTTACTACATTAGTAATAACACTAGTTATTACATTTAATCATAAACATAATTAATCAGCGTAATTTCCGTGGTGATTGCATCGCGATGTTTCTCAAGCATTAAATTATGCAGCAAGTTTGAGATTTCATTTCATTATTTTGATCGATTTGGCCAAATTTCTTTCAGTCAATCAGAAATAAACGTCATTATCAGAAAGTAAAATATTTCTATATTTATATTTTTTAATTTTCACGGGCTTATTTTCTACGTCAATGCAGACGCGATCTACAATTGATGAGGCAAATGGATAAACGAAGTACGTATTGAATATCTGCAGAATCATCACTTAGCAACGGAAGATCTAGCTCGAGTTCTCTCTGATATTAATATATCCTGTGTAAAATGGAAATCTGTGCGCTTTTTACTTCTTTCAACAATGGCGGATGTGACATTAATAGAGCGGCTAGGATTTGAAGAAAATCCTTTTCTCCAAATCCCAGCTCGCTAATGGTATCGCCTCTTCACGGGATTTCGATTTCTGATCGGATTCTGAAATGTTTCTGCTTGCTCGGCTGTCGCCGGCGGCGCGCGAGGATACTCGATAGAAAATGTCCCCGTGCAAAATTTATATTCTATGCACCGAATATGCGTTACTATTGCAAACTGTAAACACGACGGCAAAACGCGGAGGCGATTTCACATCTCTCCGAGGTGCGCTGTCTCGTTTTTCCACGACATGTTTGACAATCTTGATAGAAGAATATCTCTCGAAAAGAGGGATCGATTTCGTTTATATTTCATACAGTTTATTTAATCGTTGAGCACTATGCAATAAATGTGCATGTATTAAATACTGCGCGTCACGTGTTTTACAAATAACTTATTAGCGAGAGAGCGATTAAAAACCGTTTCTTCCATTTTATTTAAAATATTTTGCATGGATTTTTAGTCCGCTTGTCCATTTAATAACAGCGTTCAAAATTTGTTATTTGACGATTATTCGAACTCCACATGTTGCCAATGGTTAATATTTATGAACTGAGGTTTATAGTTGTGTAAGAAAAATGCAGTAATTTCTATGTCGTGTATTGATCCATTCTGTAAACATATATACATTTAATATTTTAGAAACGAGTAAAACATTCTCCCTCTTGTTTTTGTATTTTTAAACTTCTTTTCACATATATAAAATTTGAATGTTATACATATACAAGAAATTTCTTGCATGAATAAAATATGTGCATTCTTCATTTTTGTGTGTAACATAAAATTATAATCAAAATAATAAATTTAAATAAAAAATTATATTACAAATAAATTCATATATTAACTATTGCAGTATGTATGTAGATTACGTACAAAAATTTCCTGCATGAAATTATATCTGAATATATGTATAATTCTGACAAACTTGGCTCATTAGAGCAAATATTTGTTTATCTGCCGCAATTATTTTAAAAAGATTACTTATGGCGCTCTAATACATCCGAACGTGGTCTCATTTATTGCTTCTCGTTTCACACATTAAAACGATTTAATCTTTTTGGTATTAAATATCAAATATCGACCATCGGGAAGATTAGTAGCTCACATCAACGTCATAAAACTCAATAAGATCGCGCAAGGGGCCATAAAAAGCTTATTCCCGAATAGACACTACCGGACGTAAGTAATTGGCCAGTCGGCCAAACCGGATTTATCGGTCGCTCGACAAGACTTCTTCCAGTCCAACGCCGTTTTTCCTCGCGTGCCATTCAGATCTGCCGACTTCCTTATCCCGTCGTCGGAGTCTCAACATATACATCCACACACACACACACACACACACACATACGGAATTTCACCCTCGGGATATTTTTCTCCCTCGTCACGTCCAGCGAGCTGCGCAACACAGCGTCGCGTCTTTGTGCAGTTTTCCTTCCTCACTACGGCGTTTCTCCCTTCTCCCGTTCTCTGCGTCCCGCGATTTCTTCCCATTCTCTTCTCTTCTCATCTCTTTCCTTTGTGTTGCCTTCTGCTTCTTCGGGTTTGCCAGCGACGGAGCTTTTTTGTCCTTTCCCGCGACTCCTTCCCGTCTCGCAACGTCGCGAGCTGCATCCAGCGGGGGTCTCAAAGGTCTCGCCGACATCCTCAAAATATGCTAACTTCTTCCATTTTCCTGACTCGATCTCTCAGGGACGGATGTACACGCAGACACGTGAGATCTTAGCTGGGAACCTCGAAAAGTAGACAAAACTACAAATTCGAGGCATCGTGCCTCGAATTTTAATTACTTTTAGAATAATGTAATTGTAAAATTGCGACATTAAATAATTGTAATAAGAAATTAACATGTCGCAGTTTTTCGAAAAACTGTTCTTTATTTTAGAGGCACTTTAGATACTTCAAAATCAGATTTAAGCCTGTGGTGCACAAGAAGGAATATTTCAGACTCTGTATTCAGACTCCGTTATCTGTCAGACTCTCTGCATTAGCTACTTTTTTCTTCGCGGCGCTCGCTGTACTTTTTATCAAGTTTTATCTTCTTTCAAGTAGTCTTTAGACCGTCTTTGAACTATCTTTCTGCAGCATATCTGAATTAAATATTTCGCAATAATTTTTTTTCCTCTCTTATTTTTCGTGGACCTCCGAGAACATGCATCATATAGTTAATCCGCCACTGTCTTTTCCTCGTCCTCCGTTCTCACGATGCGCTCTACTCTTCGCGGCTTGAAAGCTGGATATTTACGTCTTACTGCGCCCACGAGCCTGTCCCTCTTTCGAGAGAGAAAACGAAATAAAGAATTTCCGCTCGGTTCCTTCGCAACTCGTCCAGCTCCTTTCCGACGTTCTTGCACGCTCTATGAACCCGCACTTATTACATCAGCGATTTTCACCCCAAACCGCGGTCACCCTTTTGTGGGATTCCTTATTTGCGACGTGCGGGAAAAAAATGATATCGGCGCGGATCTTTTTCGAACATTTATACCTTGTTTATCGTGACGCGAATCGATGAACAGGAAGGGAATTCACGATGGACGTTTTTCTCAGCGATTTCTCGTTATTATAAATGAAACGATGTCAATTGTCTTATCGTCTATCTTGTTGCGAAATAAAATTACGTAAACTGCAGGTTCAATTGCAAATTGATTGCTTTTTACGATTAATCAGGATTATCTAACGCACATTGTTTATGCAATCTAGTCTTGATCGCCATTTAGTGAGAATTAAACTAATGAATAATAAACTAAATTAACTCTTTCTCTTCCTTAATAAATTAAGTTAATCAAGTGAGAATAAAAAACTATAGAAAGCTGTTCTTTTACTTTTATTGATCTTTTCATTAAAAATTTGTTCCATTTTGCAACTATAACTCCCTTGCGAGGGATAAACGTGGAAGCATTAAAAGACAAGAATTTAATTGAGTCTGCTGCTTGTGCACGCTTTATTTATCCCGCAATAATGAGCGAGCGGAAGTGCATCCGCTTGCTTGGTCGAGCTTCATAATTATGCAATACACCAGATACTGAACTTTTTTTCCTTGTGAAGTTTGCAAAGAAAGAACCCTGATTACGACTTCTCACTTCCTCATTGCGAAAAATTTTGCTTTGTCGCACTATGAGTTTTTTAATCGGACGCTTATCGCAAAGTTAATATAAGAACAGCGGTGGCTGTTGTATTTGCAAAAACAATTTGACAGCAAAAAGGCTGATAGAAAAAATTTTAAACAAATATATATATATATATATATATATATAATAAAACTATATTATAAGAAATATATAAGACTCGAAATAATTTTTAAATCATATCTTAATGATGTGGTAATAAAAAATTTTAAAGAGAAAATGCATTAATTGTGCGCAATTTTGTTCTTTGTTTTTTGTTCTTTGTTGTTAATTGTTATATAATTTTATTTTGTTATTATAAAAATTTATCTATTAACGCATACTGAATTATGAAGTCAACGCATAAGTACGTAAGTTCTTGATGGACAGGTTATTACGCAACGATGTAGAAACTCAACAAAGAGGAGTCGATGTCAAACAGAAATCTCCTTCTTCCTCATTCACGCTTTATTTGTTAAAATATAACGGGAGGGAAAAAAGGGCAAGGCCCCGAGATACACCCTACGCGCTCGGTACACTCTATAATTATGTGTACTGGGTGGAATGCCCCGCGATGAACTTTGCTTGTGAACTTTACGAGAACTCGCAATTTCTCGCTTCGATGTTAGCGCGACGACGTCACGGAATTCAACGGAACTTGTAAAAAAAAATACAGCGTTATCGTAAACAGCGACAAGAAGATACATGCGAGAAACATTTGTGATAATTTTCCATCGAGTTTTTATTGCCGACTTTATTTGCGCTAACGCAACGGGGTAGGAAGGAGAAAATGAGGGGTTACGACAAGTCTCTCTCTCTCTTCGCACGCTTTATTTATTCACACACGCCACTGCACTGAATATGCACTTTAACTTGATTTATAATTAGAGAGATAAGAAATATTTTACATTTATTCGCGTTCGTCGAATAATAATGATAAATCTACCATTAATATTATTTGATAAAAAATCGAGGATTTCTACAACTAATTTTTGCCGCATTTATTTTGTTACAGAGGAAGTATTCGGCTCGAACGAGGCACTCTGGTTTTCTCCCAGCGGCAGTAAATTGGTGTTCGGCTATTTCGATGATACGAACACTCCTATTATGACTATACCGTTTTACGGATATCCCGGAAGCTTAAGTTTCCAATACACTTCGGCAATACCTATTCACTATCCTAAAGTAAGTACTTAATCTTTTCTCATTGTTTCATTCTGTTCAGTATGATAAGTGCGATAAGAAAATATTTGTTTGCATTGCTACGTTTTCAATTCTTTCATATTTTTTAAATTACGAAAATAATATAATAGCTTAATAATCTAATTCCGATATAAAATATTAAAACGTTAAGCATTTTAAACGTACATGCTGTTTTGCTGTATAATAAACGTTATATTCTAAAATGTATTTTATATATTTCTTGCGTAATGTTTCATATCTGATACATTTGCGATGCAAATTTTGCATGTTTATTATTCGCTGTTTTAATTAATTATCTCTCTGTGTGAAAAAAATATTGCCTAATAGCGAAAAATAAAATTCTGTGCGGGAAAAAATAGTGGCACTTTAAAAGGCAGCGATTCCCGAGTGTTAGGCGTTCTCAGAAACGTCCGCACTTCCGCATTTCGTTTCCTCGCGAATTTTCGTCTCGCGCCGCCCCATTCGAGATATGAAAAGCCATCTAACAAAAGTTTACATCCTGAAAAGACGAGAGGGGTGTGAACGTGGCACTTCTGCATTTTTCAATGTCTTTTTTTTGTTACTCGCGATTGACATCGCCGCAAGAAGTCATAGCTCGACGTAAAGAAATATCCGCCGCGTCGGTTCAATCTTTGAATGACATCTTTGTCCTCGAGTGATCGATTTCGTAAGAAATTGCTCGAATACAAAAGACACCAGACGAATACCAGACAAGTAAATAAGTGGCAAGAGTAACATTTAATGCTGAGTAGTGATGCTTTTGCTTTTATTTATAAACGTTTTTACTGTGTATATTTAATAACAAAGCTGTGCACTTCTTTTTTTTAAACAAGAACATATCACACATCTAATGTCACTAATAATCGATTCTTTTCAAATCCATTATGTTTAAAGCACAATGGAATGCAACATTTGATACGTAGTTTCATCCGCAGTGCCATTACTATGAAGCAATTCTGCAAGTATATAACTTTCAGACTTGAATAGATGAAAGTTTCAATTTCTTCACCGAGTGATTCATTTCGCTTGATGTGCAAACTGCCATTCTGCCATTTCCCCAGCGGGAAAGACTAATGTATATTTATCTGGATTCCATCTGTTCTGAGATTTTATTGTGCTTTAAAACACAAGCTGCTTTAAGACTACTTCAGTGGAAATAAACTTTATTCATCTAAATTTGATTAATTTTATTTCGTTTATGATGGCCGCAATAAATGCAACCGCATGAATATTTATTTCAGTCAAAGAGAAAATATAATGCAAAAAAAAATAAGTTTGCTCTGTAAATATTTACATTTGCATAAAACTCCATTCTTTAAATTATAATGAAATGCAAAAAGCAGAGATTTAAATAATTTTATATGATTTAAAAATACGTCGCGCTACGTGGCCAAAATAACTCGTTAAATAAATTTGTCATTTGTAGAATGTCACATTAGCGATAAAATCATTAAATATGACCTTTATGTCGCTATTAAATATTTTATCGAAACGTGACATTGTTATAAATTCTTTTTTAATTAATATATGATAAATAACAAAATAATAAATTTACTTAATTTTCTAAAATTGTCTGAAGCAAATATTTGTCGCTTCGACAAATAACAAAATTTTTATGAGAAATAAATTATTGTTATTTATGAGATTGATTATAATTATTATATAGGGTAAATTATTATTATCTACGCAGTAGCGCGAAGCAGAAAAGGATATAAATAAAATTTGTGCAATTCTCGTATTGAATAATAACGTTGACATTTTTATGAAACTCTGTCTTTCAAATTTAGTAATTTATTAAGTTTGTTTTATTACTATAATAAATAATGCTTATCAAATAAAGTTTTTACATTTTCCGGCCATTAGCGTTACCTGCCGCTTTGCAGGAAGTTAAAATAAAAATAGGAAACTTCTTTAATTTACTAAAATGTAGTCACGAATTATTCTTTAGATAATTTGTTAAAAGAATGGAGTTCAAAATATTATTTTCTTTTTTTCTCATTTGCATTATATATTTAAATTGATATTTCGTTTGGTAATAAAGTTGGGAGTAATGAAGCAAGAACACGTGATGTTACATGTTGATTTTGTTACCTCGGTCTCTTGAGACTCGCAGTTCCAAATTGCTACAAATTGCGAAGCGAGAAATAGGAATCTCGGAGTCATTGCGTGATTGCCGAGTGAACGGTAGTCTACGATGAATCATGTAAATTTTGTGAACAATAAAATCTCTTGTTGTTTATTGCAAACAAAATAAAGTAAACTATGTTTATAGCAACCACCTTTATCTAAGTCGTGGACAAACAGCTCAAACGACTTATTCAAGTGGCATCTCGTTACTTCTCAATGAAACGAGAGCCGCTTTATGCCAGTAAACTAATATTAGTAGAATATTGCGAAGTCGAACAAATGAATAAACATTATGAACAGCAATTACAGCGTCGCGTCTTCAGATTAAACAGAATTGTCATTAAAACTTTCAGCATTAAGAGGACAGGATTTCAGGTGCACTTAAAGTAATCAGTTAAGGAACAGTCATGGCCGACAGAATTGAAGATTTATGTTTCCAATTTCATTAAAACATTTTCGTGCAAACAATCTTGTAAATAACAACTTTACGCACTTTGTAAGAAAATACGTCTGTTGCAAATATATACACGAACATCTGCAGGTTTTGTTTCTTTACAAAACTATAATTTACATTATTGTCATACTTTACGCCTGAAGACGAGCTATTAACTTTGAAGAAACTTACATTTTACTAATTTGACTTTGAATTAATTGAATAGTTTGTGATTAAAATTAAGGACAAAAACGATGAACTAAATACAAAGCAATAATACTTTTTCACGGCGAATTGCATTTTATTAATGAATTGATCAGAGAATATATTTTATTTATATCGATATGCTTTTTCGCTCATCTTTCCTATTTTATCACTATTTTGTCATTTTGCATCTTACAAGGAATTCCTGCTTTCTGTTTCAGAGCGGCACCAAGAATCCAACAGTGAAACTATTTTGCGTCGATCTCGACATGGTGGTGCAGGGTAATGTAACCTTGGTGGAGATTGAACATCCACTTATCTTGTCCACCTCCGAGAGGATTCTGTCGGCGGTGGACTTCCCTACGGACAATCTCGTGTTCGCGACTTGGATGAATCGGGTGCAGAATAGGGCGTACTTCCAACTCTGCGACGTCGACAACCTTCTGCCAAATTGCACGACAGTAGGTACTTCCTTATCCTCGCGCGTGAAGTAATCTTCCGGTTCTCATTTGATAGTACGCTTTGCAGAGACTCCGTTTTGCTCTCGTGGATCTTAATTTAGGCGCTCTTCCTTTAGTTGAGCAATAGTGTTTTAATTAGTACGCGCTCGCCAGCGACTCGGCTAATTCGCAATTCCGCGCGAGTCTTTCGCGACTGTTTCTTACTGAAACTTACGTACTTGCTACAAATTTTAAGTATCGATAAAGACTCCGCATAGCAGAGTTTTACAATCAAATTAATTTCGTACCAAAAGCGCGAAATTCGCGTCGCATTGTGAAAGACGATTTTCCCGGCGAAGTATTTTCCACGTTAAAATTAGTTGGCGTATTGGAAAACGTCCGCAGAAAAAAACGAGGGTGGCATTAAGAAGCTGTAGTTACAATTTTTAACTTTTTGTGCATTTTTTTTACATTCTCGAAGAAAAAAGTAAACAGGCTTCTCTTTGCCGGATTACTTTATTAACTTTATGTTAAAAACTTTGGTTTATGAATGTTCGCAAGAAGTACAAAGTTGATTTAATTCTACGCGAATGTACGTGAATGTGGATATAATATTGTGACATTGGTGTAAGAGCGGGAACATTTTAACAGCGCGTCTTTTATGAATAAAGACACGACTTAATTAAGTCGACAGAAAGTAATTTACTGATGGAAGAACGTCTAATTGTCCCTAGGCGCTCTCATATATCGAGACAAATGGCTGGGTAGAACAGTTCGAAGCGCCTACGTTCAGCGAGGACGGCACGTCCTTCCTCCTGATATTGCCGCAGAAACAGAAGGACGGTAGCAATTGGCGACACGTTGTGCTGGTTACGAATGCAACCAGCGGCAAATCCACCATCACTGCCCTCACATCTGGCTATTTCGTCGTGACGGAGATAGTTTCGTGGGATCAGGAGGATTCGTACTTGTGAGTACAAACACAAGCTATTAATTCGTGCGTTTCTAACTAAAGCGTCTTATTAATTTCAAATGTTTGAAAAATGTTTTAACAATTTTTTTAAGATATTTAGAATCTTGAATTTTACATTTATCGACAACATGTGCATTGTATTTATATTTTATTTTATTTTATTTTTATTTTGAATTTATATCGCAATTTTAGCAGAATATCGCTATTTCAATTTGTATAAAATTTTGTATAAAAAATTTTAAAATACTGCACTATTTTTGGTGCAAGAGTAATTTAAAAATTAATATGCGAATCAAAGAAATATTACAAGAAATTGTTAATGGAATCGAAATCTATATAGGCGATATAATTATTCGTGGCTTTGATAGAAAAGTTCTTGCAAGAAGCCAAATCAGTTCAATTACTTAAAACTTCGATAATCTACTATTAGCGATTGAACCAAATAGATTACGTTTGCACTTCTTCGGAAACTTCCCAACAATCTCAGCTTCTTTTCAGTAACTGCGAATTAAGACCGCCAAAGCTCGATAAATTTGCTACCGATGCGTAATTTAATAGAATAAAGATAATCGAATTAGCATGAACGAATGACTTATCCGTTGTAAAACAATTTTAATGGCAAAATTATAATCATACATTTGCGTCAAAAAGAAAACTCGTTGAACGTCTTAGCGTTTACATTAGCATTTAATTTATTTTGAAAGCGTGCATCCATGACATTTCGGCAAACTTTTCCCGAAAAATGTGTTTTTGGTTTCGACACTTTCGATAGAGAACTGCTCTCGCGTGCGTGTGCGTAGTCCGTAACACGAGTCTTTGAGCATGAGATACGTGCTCTCCTTCCGGGCATTTATCCCGACCGATGACGTTCAGAAAGATAGCGGCGCGCGAAATGGCTCGGAAGTAATTTGCGAAGTGAAAGCAGAACTCCACGACGATGGCGCAGAGCTGGAAAGTTGCGTGATGTCGTGGCGGTTGCAGAACGGGGGAGTGAGAGGGAACGTAGGTGCGTCCTTTCGGTAGGTTGACCCCGCCTCGCAAGAAGCGGCTGACTTAATTGCGCGTTCATAAATTAAACGAGATCTTCGTCGAAGGAGCGAAGCGAGCGCTCGCCCGCCGCACCGGTCGCTCGCCGACGTCGCACGAATTCGCTTTTTCCGCGTCTCGGAATCCTCGTCGGTCGATTAACGCTCGATGGAAGTGGCCGACGGGAATCGAATTACCGGCGGATCACGCGATCAGAAGTTGGGACGTCGTTGTCGACGACGACAACGGCAACGACTTCCTGCCGCGCCGTTTCTTCAAGATCCTCCCCCCGGAAAGACCATCGGAAGATCCACTTCATCTCACGGAAAAATTGCTTTCATCCAGCGTTAATGACATCGTCTAAAGTTTCATCGCGTTTCACGTTGACTGGATAAAAATTAAACTAATTTGCGATCGAAGTGAACAAAATATTCAGAACAAGCTCTAATGACGACAAATCTTCCATTCAATCTTCTAATTTTCCGCAAACATTTTCAATTTCTCTCATGATTATAATAAAAATTATTTGAATTATAAAGCTAACTAATTATATCAAGAAAAATGTGGTTACGTAAGATTATTGGTAAAAATGAAAATACGCAAATGATTACATTAAAAAGGACTCAGTTGTGTAAAGAAATATCACTACGGTTACCACAAATGGAAATTTAGATATCTTGATGATATGCCGACAATTTCTGCCACGTTCCAAAACTGCGGCATGCCGAAACAATGTCGCCACGTTCCAACCTCGATTAACGATAAGAGTCGCGTCCGCTTCCAGTTCCGCCATTACGCGCACATGTTCAATGAATTTAACCAAGTTATTTCGTTGCACACATCGTTCGTGTAAGAAAGTGGGTATCAACGAACGTGAACTGTATTCGGGTAACACGCATGAATTAATCATTAGGACGGTGTAAACAGCGGAGCGGCGTTCAGGAGTTATTCAGTGGCGTTGCGTTTGCGGCTTGTGGACGACGTAACGCGTAATCAATGCGCGGAATCCGCAATACGATCACATTAACATCTGCAGGAATGCATCGATATGGTATGTTCACATCATCGTATTAGTATCTTGAGATTCGCACAATCAATATCATTCCACAATCTGATTCGATTCCATCGGATACCAGACTCGACGGGAAGGAGGAGGAAAGGACTGTTCAGAGTGCAATCGGCGTTTAGAAAAATAGGAATCGGTTAAACGACGTAATGATAGGATTTCCGAAGTTGCGTTCTTTAAATCACCGAATGCTTTTGCTGCTTCAGCTTTGGTCGAAAAACTTTTTGCAGTTTTATGCGCCGCAGTTATCAAACCACTCTTTTCGTAAGCACGTAAAAGTTTTCATGGCTTAGGAAAGAACGTGCGAGAATCGCGCTCGATATTGGAAAGTTGAGTAATTACGGCGACACACATTTTAACCGTCCGGATCGTCGATGATATCGAAGATCGCGTTGCGAGACACGTGTCGCGAGGCATTAGAAGCGTTTAATGCGCTAGAATTGTTGTCGCACATCTTGAGCTCTGCACTTGAATTAGTTTGCACGTCGCACGCGGACGCGGCCCATCTACCAGCTCCCGCGAACGATTCGTGGACAGCCCGGCACCGCAAGAACCGCTCATGCATCGGGAAATGTTCGTGAGCTGTTTCCGAAAACTCCGCCGGCGGTGGAGCCAAATGGAAACGTCACTGCACCCCGGAGATAAACACCGCGCGCGGTTACGCCCGTACTATTAACCGCCCTTATTATTCTAGTCGTCGCGTCGCGTACTCGTTAACCCTGAACCCGGCGATGTATCCCGCAGGATACATCTCTCTCTTTCTCACCGCACAGATTTGCGGCTTCTTCCTCGCGGCTTAAGTGGCTTTTTCTGTTCTCAATCTGTATAAATTACATCGTCGTGTTTTTGGTCACTTTATTGTCACACAAGCATCCATCATTCAGTAAATAGTGTGCTCAGGAGAGAAATTACTATTATGAAAAAAGGATAGAAGGGGGGAGAGTAATGTAGCGAATTTAACAGTGCCGGCGATATTTAAGATAAGATATCTGAGTCGGATTAAATTAAAACTTTTCTTTAACGTCTCTAGCGTTCGTCTCTTTTTAATTCGTAGTAGCGAAATATCGATAAGGCTTACATTTCATTTTAATTTAATTATGAAATAACAACCGCAATGCTTAATGCGCGTTCCGTGAAACGGAACGGCCGCATATATCGGGCGAAAGCGTGTTCCGAGAAACAAGCACTGCCTTTTGCATTCGTCCGTATATCCAATTTATTCCAGCTAAAATTGTAATAGGCTAAAGCTCATGCGGCGATGTTCTCTTGTTGCCGGGCGAGGCTTTCACTCTCGGTATTTCAATTTCAACTTTTATAAAGTTCTTAACACCCTCACTATGCAAAGGCGCGGCTGCTTCCGTCCGACTTGCGCTGTTCGAGATTTAGAATAAACTGCTCAAAAGTTCGCGGCATTGTTTCCTTCGACGGATTGGACGCCTTCTCTACGAGCCATCCCGACGATTCCGCAGCGAGGAAGAACATTCCGATTTAATCCAGGAACGCTAATCACCTCCGTTTGAGCTTTTCCCCCTGGCCAAAAGTTTTCGGTGTTATCATCCGAAAGGAATTACGTCACGCAGCTGTCACATCTTAATCTCGCCCAGCTTAAGTTATGTGCGACGAAAATCGATAAAGCACGGTAAAGTAACTTATTAATCCCAAGTTAAACCATTAACAACTTACCTTGTGTCTACACCTCTAAATACTGTACTTTTTAAAGACCCAAAAACAGCAGTGATGAGAAACAAAGATATTAATACGCATTATTCTATCTGAATTTTCAATTGGAAAACTTAGCATTAAAATAGAATGTGGAATTTTCTATTTTAGTGGAATGTAGTTTGAAATTTAATCACGAGAATATTTAACGTATAAAATGAAGAAAATTTACAAAAAGTAGTGTCGTGAAATTTTCTTTTTTAATACACTAACAAGTTACATTATTCTATCTGAATTTTTAATTAGAAACTAATTTCTTTGCACTAAAATGGAGTGTAAAATTTTTCAAGTGCAACAAAGTTCTAACTGAAAAAACTTCTCACGAATTTATTTTCAAATGGCAAGAAGATAACAAAACTTTATCCTTTGTTCAATTCTGAGGGAGTTTTATTTTCACAGAATGCAGTCAGAGAGGTTTAATGATGAGAACATTTAATGCAGAAAAATCGAGGAAATATAAAAAAAAAGCAGAGTATCATCAAATCTTCGTTCTTAATGCTGACAAGTAAGATTGCTGAGTGATCGCGCAGTGAATCAGCAATATGCGCGCTTCCCTTTGACGTAACCGAGCTGTCCGCGATAAGACGTGATCGTTCAACCCGCTTTCACACACGATGATATTCAATCAAAGCGTTTTTTAAGCCAATTTAAACTATTATCGATGAAATGTCGCCGCTCGCTTGAACGGACGGTAAGAAATCACAAACGCGACGGAGCACAAAAGGCGTCGCGACCCTTCGTATCTTCGAGACTGTCGAGCGGACCGACAAATATTATCGAAGCTCTCGAAGGAAACTCCCCGGTTATTTCGCGTCGAGCGTTTCTGGGCCGCGCTATGTGTCCAATTGCCAGTTGTATATAACGTAAACGAGCGATCGTTACGTATATGGATATACGCGGGGGCCACCCGGTGGATAATGGTTTCATGAAAGAATCCGCGAAACGTCCATCAGTTTGCGGAAACACGGTAGTACGATGGTGGATAACCGAGTTGCCCGCGATCGTCGATACTATCAGAAGCAATAACGATACTCGCTACTTCATCGAAAGAATTTCTGATATCCGTCTATAACATAGATCGTTCTGACAATACCGCGGCAACGTTAGCCGCGCACTTTCGTTAAAGTCTTGGGAACGCAGCCAGAAGTTCAATTTTAGAAATTAATAGCGAGGATAATTTAAAGTAAACTTGTAATATATAGACGAGCGAGAGAGAAGAGCCGTGTGAAATGGATCGCGCGTCCATCGTCATAATTGCTTTTAGGCCTTTATAATTTAATATACTTTCGTTCGAAATTACATTCTTAAAATATTTTACGTTAGAGTTGTCGCGCTCTGCTTAAAATGGAAATCAATCTTTGCGCAGAATTGCGGCAGAAACTTTTTTAGCGCACTTAAAGGATTTAATATCTATTGTAGTGATTCAGTGATCAAGTTTTAAGATAATCAATTTTATTTCTATACCAAATTTCATTTCTAATGAGAATAAAAGATAATTTGCGAGCTTTCTGTGTACCGGGAGATCAATTAATCAATTGCATCGTTAAAATCGCCAAATTACCTAACTTTTCTCGAACATTAGTTTCGACTCGAGTCTGACGACGACACTTCTCGGGGTTGTCCGAGTGTGTGAAACTGCTCTCGTGCGGGCGCTTATACATACTAAATTTTCATAGTCCTCATTCCGACGGTCCGTAATCTCGTCTACTAGCTCGCTTTTTATTGGAGCCCGAGACTCCGCCGTTCGTACGTAATTAAACTATATAATGAAACTCGAGATCGCGGCATTAAAGACACGGTTACCAAGCTGTAATGACGCTTGACAGGATGGTTAAGGAAAGTTAAAGCATTTCATACGACTCCTCGCTGCAGACACAATGAAAAACTCAAGGATCATCGTTTTACATCGCTTTGTACAAATATTGTCTGTGATGTTAGACCTTTTTGAATTCATTTTGTTAAAATTAACAAATTTTTAAGCTAATATTCTAATGAAAGCACTAAAATTAGCATTACGGTTGCAAGTTGCTCTCTTTTTTTTTTTTTTTTTTTCTTTTAATTCTGCAAAACGTGTTCAAATTGTACGTGCGATCGCAATCTATTAATGGTACTTGACACGTGTAGCACGAGCAATAACAGCGTGCTGAAGAAGTTAACATCGAATGAGTAAACAACTTGAAATAGATATACTTTGAGTTTGTTGGGAAGGGTAGGTTTCTTGCAACGAAGGACGCAGCTTGTCGCGATAGGCCAACTTTAAATTGCGCCGTTGAAACTTTCATCGTGTTCCGTGAGACAGATAACTTAGAACGGCGTTTCACACCGAGAATTCGTGCACGCGTGCCTCGTGAAAATTACCATGTAAAATAGCGCCGTTTGTTCCCCGCCTTATGCAAAGAAGTTCCAGTTAAATTATAAGCTATACTTGAATTGCTGCTTTAACAGGAAATATATGCAGGCCTGTAATAATGTTATACTTAGAAACATCTGCTGATGAAACAATTTAATTAAACGATAAACGTATTGCTGGAGGTGTTGAAGGTTTATTGCATCACCGATGCACGTAAACGGACGTTTATCACAAAATTGTTTACGCGATAAAATTGAATCGAGTGGCAATATTTAATATAAGGTTTGCAAGCAATTTCAATTTTTAGAAAGCAATAATTAAAAAAAAAACTATTGCAATGTTGAAAATGTAATTGGAATGAAAATTGTGGGTACTTTTAATGTACTTTTAATAAAATCTACGTCGCCGGAGCCTTTGCTCCAGTTTCGTGGAAATAGCAAATTCAATTTATATGTCCTTTCGACACCTCGAAATCGAGGTACAGGAAGCCAATAATCGCCGACCATGTTGACATTATTTCGATTTCGCGTTTCGACACACGTGGCCAAATGGAAGATGCTTATCGGAAAGTCAAACTGCAATGCATTGCGCGGATATCATAAAAGTTATACAACAAATGCATTTAATTTGCCGATATTGCGATATCGCTCCGGGGTCCTCCGATAGAGGTATGCAGCGTAATTCCGGTTTTAGTTTTGGATTTCCGCAGCTCGCAGCTTTCGGGTATTAGCTTTTAATATCGCGGTAACTACAAGTTAACTTTGCAACTCTCAAACTTCGCGAATCGGCGAACTACGGAGTCGCGCGCGAGTAGGACCCAGGCGGTAATACTTCATGAGCATCGTGAAACAAAACTGGCACGCACGCGAGTTTGTGCGGGCGATGTATCCGTTGATTAATTTCATTGAGAAACACTCTCAAAAGGCTGAGCTATATTTCGCCGCTCAAAGCTGCAAGTCTGTAATTAAATGGCGTAGCGGCGGACATATTACTCCAAGTAACTAATGTACTAGGATCAATTCTAGTAATGCACCGGACTCGAATGCCCAGAAGAAAAGAAAAATTACTTTATCGGTTATCCGAGAGTCGGCCAAGCGGAACGAACCAATTTCGTTCAAGTAAATCATTAGAATTCTCTTTTTTTATCTCATATACTTCTTAATTAATTTAAAAAAGATTTGCTACAATTTGATAAATTACGTAACCGGTAATTATATACGCGAGTCACTTGAATCGGAATAAAATAGAAAAATAATTTATATTTTTTTAAAATTATTTTTTAATATAATCTCCTTTAATTTGGATCAACATTATATCGTTAAGAAACTCTGATTTGTTAATACAATGATATTTGTAAAATATCCGACAATTGCTTTTTTTGTTTAATTTGGCGAAATTTCTCTTTAAAAAGAAATTTTTTTTATTTGTGGATGGATTTTTGTCGGTCAATTTTTATTCGTGGAAGTCAGAGCTAAATCAGGTGAATAAAGTGGACGACTATAAATTATACTGCAATTCATTGATTCTTTTCATTGAAACAATACTAGTATGAGAATTATCTTGTAGCAACGTACTCATCTTGCGGAAAGCTTTTTCATATACAATTCGTCTGTCAAGATATGAAATGCATGTTCAGTTGAAATGTGATTACAGCTTTACCGATTTCAAAAACCTTTTAATTGGCGATCCAAAATCTATATTAATGTTATTTATACTTAATTTCAAGAACTTTTCAAGTAATTAAATAAATTATCAACAAAAAGTGTTGTTTCATAATTTGTTCTATAACTTTGTAATTGCATCACAATTTTAATTTAATTTGCGATAATTATAGCGCTTATTTATAGGATGAAAGAAATTTCTAAAAATTTGAAAATTACAATATAATTTATCAAATAAATAATAAATAAAAAGGCAAAAAGAGCCGTTGCTAGTTATTCATACAGTATAATTCCACTTAATGTACAATGATAAACGTTTCGACCTAAATTAGGCCTTTTTATTGTCACACAAAATACATATAAAGTAAACATAATACAATTTTAAAATGTGTCGAAATATTTCATAAAAGACGAAAGCGCAGAAATTTCGAGGCGTGGAATGAATTCATAAGATTTCCTTGTGCCATTATTCTTAATTAACACCGTAATTATCGGGTATTTTAGTTTGCGCATTATGATTGCGCAATATAATTTATGGATGAGTAATTTTAATTTGTTATGATTGATTGAACAACGCCAAATTATCATTTATATTCCCTGTGAAACTCAGTAATCCCCTTCCGCATATTGTTTCCCCTTTGATGTTTATTGCGAATAATCCCTAATTCGCTGTAAAGAGGCAATATATCTCTGATACTATCTAGCCGCAGAATTTAACCCCTGCCATAATACTATCACCCCCGATTATGACAATGAAGTATCAGCTGCCAGATGAAATCCCGAGGGTCCTAAATCTCTTCGGAGCCCGTCGGGCTGCTTGAAATCGATCGATCTTCATTTCTGAAGAAAGGCGCAAAGTGTAGAACCGCTAGAAGTTGCAATTCTCGGATATGCGCGAGAGAATGACGGCGCGAGGCCGTTCAAGATTGATGTGATAGGCTAAATTAACAGGATGCTCGAATTAATCCATTCTAAATAACCCCGCGTCATCTATCTTACCAGCTCAGCGGAACTACTAGCGACTTACCATGTTTGCTAGGTTTCCCTTCGGTTTTCGTAAGCAATAGAGGATTCAGGAACACACCCTTTATCCTTTAGTTCTGAAACTTTGAGGCCCTCATCAAATATTTAATTATTTCATACAAGATGTTTCCATGTATCGCAAAATGAAAGAGACAGTTTAAAGGCATTGCCGTTTCAATACACTTTGAGTGATAATGTGTGCAGAACGGATTGCTTTATTTTGAAATTTATAAATCAGAATTATGAATTTATAAATTAAAAGTTAAAAGATTTTTGCGATTTTTCTTGTCCGATTGATGAAGTATTTTTGGATAGAAAATTTTAAGAAAATATTGTTTCTGATGTTAGGAATGTTTTAAATATTTGAAACAATTTTTCAAACAATTTTAATCATATATCATGCAATTGTCATGAGCACCGCTGGTTTTATACGTTTAACAATTCCATTCGCAATACCGCATCGCTGAGTACCGTAATTTGCATATGCATAGATAAGATATACGAATATCGTCAAACGTATATTACATAATCCGTCAGATTTAACCCATTTCTAGTTTGCTAATATTTGAATAAATCGGAAGGTAATGTAAAGATAATATCAGAAATTTTGCTCACTAATAGTTACTACGTGCTGCTAATAACATTTGTTAGAACAATTTAAACATTTACCTGCTCGAATATTCGCGATAATTAATAAATTTATAAATTATACTTTTTTTGCGTGTGTGAAACCGTATTGTAAAATAACACTCGCAACACACAAGTCATTTTTAGATGTAAATTTCCGACCTCTGAAAAGCGACGGAAAAACTTGAATCAATACTTTCGTTACGTCGCGTACAATCGCATAAAATCTTGGCGGGAGAAAAAAGCAACGTTGTTTTTACGTAGCGCTCTTGCCGAAAGCGTTGAGAACCGACGGGGAACAATGGATCTGATTAATGTGTAATAGTATCAGCGATACACAGGTACGTGCAAGCGGCGGTCAGTCAATGGCCGCAATTTACACCATCAGCTTTCTGATTGTATCTAATGGTAGTATTCTGCCGGCGTAGCCGCTTGATAGCTCAGAACGGGAGCAACTCGATAAATTGGTACGGAGGTTCTCGTGACGCCACGGTCCATATGGAAATTGCGCACTTCTGTTTAGCGATGTGCTCGAATCTCTTGGCGGAGTCGAGGAGAAGATCTTGGAACTGATGGAGAGGGAAATTAGCAAGACGCGAGATAATAGTCCGCTGAATATACCTCGCCGGGATACGTCTCGGTGAAGTAGCATCGGGCTGCCGGACAATTTGTCTTCGCCAACCCTTATCGCGCTTCGGCCATCTCAGCGTCGCAACAGGTGTTCTCCATGTCACATAATGCAGATGCCGAAGAAACTAATTTCTTAGCAGTAACTGGTCAACGTTATCGCGATAACGCGCGACATAATTTTCCGCTCGCAATAATATGCCGCATGATGACATAATGGAAAAGTTAATTCGAATTATTGTATCGCCTAAAAATATAACCGTGTAAAAGAATGTTGGCTAATGTTGGGAGCAGCTAAATGTTTTGCGCTAAAAGCAGTTAAGTCAAAATCGGCCTTGCAAAGCCGAATCCGTTAATACGACGGATCGCACTTATTATTCATCGGACGAAAAATCTTTTTTATTTACTTTCAGATACTATTTGGCCACTTCGGAGCACGAGTCGGCGGTTCAACATTTATATAGAGTGTCCCTGCTGGATCCGGAGCACAAGTCGGTGTGTTTGACTTGCAGTATTGTTAGAGAAAGGGATGGCAGCCGCTGTTTGTACAATAGCGCTAAATTCTCCACTGACAATTCGCATTACGTGCTCACTTGCGCTGGGCCTGGAGTACCCGACATATCCATCTACAATAAGGTGCGTATATTCATCCGCGCTGACACCTCTGTAGATCTTACAGTTTCCGAAGTTCAATTTGCAAGAAATTTTCTGCTAAACCGAAAGCTACGACTGATACGCAGAGATAAGAGTTCTGCACTATTAACCGTTTAATTAACAGCGTACGTTGAACGAAAAAACTGAAATGATTCCGATAATTTAGCGAAGAGTATGTAAAATTAGAATTTTCAAAATAATTTGAAATTTGAAAATAGCGAACAAAACTCATCAGAGTGAAACTCCAATTTCACAAACCGGGAGAATGTAATGGATATCTCGTATGGATTCTCGTCTTCTCCGTTCTAATTCTAGCTTTGAGTTCAACGTTATTGTTGCGGAGCGTGTTTGATACGTTTCATCAATCATCACGTTGTATGCAGTCCGGATTTCTACAAATTTGATACGAATAGAGAGAGAGAGGGGGGGGGGGTGAGAGAGGGGGAGGTAGATTCTGTGAATTTCCTTTTGTTCTCGCTTTTGCGTCGATGTAACTCTCCGCGCGTTTCACAAATTATTACATTATACCCGGAACCGCAAATAATGATCTTTCGTATCGCGCGCGTGTGCGCGCGCGCGCACGCATTTGCATATGATATAGACATATGGATGACGCGGCCGCGTAATTCTGCTAGTGAAAGGTACACGATCCGCGGTGGCCGCTATCAGACAGTCGAATCGAATAAATTTTGTTACAGCAATAGAATACGCAAGTACTACCACGACCCGGGATTTAGTCCCCGGCGTTGCCGCGCGGGTAATATACGAGCGGCTTGCGCACCGCACTCTCTCGCCGTGGCGGTACAAAGCCCGACCGAAATTCCGCGCGCAAAACACATTGCACTCGCGATACCATTCGTTCGGCCTAATCAGATCGAAATCACGACGAGACGGATTATCGCGACATTGTTGGTGACTCCGCAAAAGCAGAATGATACACGGAGCGTAGCGCGACGCTGTAACCGGCGTAATAACGCTGCGTTAAGCTTGCAAGTGCTTTCGGTGTAAATATTCTCGTGTTGCTTTTGAAACCGGTATCCCCACCATAGAAAGAGAACACACAAAGCGGAAGCCGTGTATTTTGACGCGAACGCGTGTGCTACTGTCACGCATGTTCGACAGTGCAATTAGAAATTTTACAGTGATCAATCAGAGAAATGCAAAACGAACTATTTGCGATGAATTATCGAAAAACTCTAAAATAAACTATCATCGATATGATTGAAGTGATGGCGCTACAAGCTGTCGAAATTTTACTTTTCCAGTGTGAATGGTCGCTATCTGACCGCTTGTCCGTAAACGTTTTCGATTCGGTCACGTTTTGTATCAACTTCCAATTTCGCTACGTAAATAAAACACGTTGAGAGAAATGGTGCAATCAACAACAAGTGTGTGCTGGCTGGAATCGACGATTCAGAAGCGTTGCGTATAAATTTAATAACTTATAGAGTGGACAATACATTACAATATAAAACAAAATTCATTACTTGTTATTTTTTTTTATATGTGTCACAAAAGAATGAGGCGCGATTGGAAAGCTGATTAAATAACAGAATCTTTTGCGCAATTTTAATAATTTTATATTAAACGAGATTTCCATCGCAATTTAACATCGAAATGTCCAATTAAAATGAATTCGTCGTTATATAAATTTACGTTTGAGGAAAACAACATCCATCGTATTGTTCTTATAATTTTCCGATGAATTTTCGATCCGGGATGACTTTAGCATAAGGGTCTAAGTCTATTAAAGAAGCACTCTTTCTCCTAAAGACCGACCTTTCTCTTCTTTCTTTCCAGTTTATCTATAATCTATCCATCCATTTGCTTATTCGCCAATCTACCGGCGCGTTCCGCCAACCTTGGAGGAAAAGTTTGCGGTCGGATGAAAGTTTCATTACTCTTTCGATAATCAAATTCCTCCGTCGACTTCCCGTGGTGACAGACGGGTCGAGGCATCGTAAATTGCGAGACGAGAAAAAAATGGTCGGGCAAAAACAACGGCGGATTATTCATACATAAAGGAGTCTGCGAGCAAATTTTAAAAAATTAACATTTGTAATAATTGAATCTCCGTTGAAATGAAAATTACGTGCGTTTTCTGCTTTGTGCCATATTTAAGTCAGAAAAATTCTAGTTTAAAAAATATAAAAATATAATAAAACATTTTTTGCAACAGTGATTAATATTCTTCTAGTTTTTGCTTCTTTTTTATCTTCAATATTAGTAAAATTTTAATATTTTTTATTAAATAATAAGTTTCTTTTCTTTTATCAAGTTTTCTAATATAATAAAATCTAAATTATAGGCACGTAATTATGTTGAAACCTAAATTACGTTGCACCTAGTTTTAAAATGTCTCAATTTGCCTGCGCAAATATAAAATATGTTCGATATACATCGAACTATCTCATTTGTAATCTGATTATCGGAGCGACAGACGGGGAAGGAGAAATGGAAGTCGTCGAAGACTTGGCGGACGGCTAACGTAAGAACGTCGAGAACGAATCCACGTGCTTTATCACGATCGACGGAGCAAAAATCTGACTATCCGGCGCTTTTATCGCTTATTTTCGCACGGCCGCTTAATGCTGATAATTGGTCTTCTCGCCCGGGGAGCCGTCGACAATGAACGCTAATCCAATTACGTTAAAGAGCGACCTTGCCGATGAAATTCGCGCTTTCGAACCACACGAATCGATCCGCTGACGCTTTCCTCCAACTTCGGTTTTAATTAATGCGGATATAAATCCTTGCATTTCTCTCTTGCTTCGTAACGTCTACGTGGAGTAATTATAGATAATCTATTAATGCGCTTGGAAGGTGCCGCGGAAGCGTGGCGTTTGTTAAATTTTAGACCACGCAATCAACGGTACTTGAAGTCTTGTTAATCACTCTTTTCAAAGTGTAATTAGTGAATTTTTCGTTTGAAATAATTCTTTTTTATCGCATCTGTAATTTTTATATTTTTCCTTTTTTTTTAGTTAGAAATTTGTTATTATCACAATGAAAGATTTATCTATTTTATTTATCGTTCTGACAAATTATGAAAGATTGGATTGCGTTTTGTAAATCAAAATATTGGAAAACATTCGTTAACGGATTATAAATATCTCATTTTCATTCAGAATATTCCGTATAAAAGAACGCTTTGAAATTACATGCTAATATGTGTTTTTAATGAAATTTTTGCAGGGAATAATAGAGTAATTTGTTTTACGCGAATATTGCACATCCGTGCACGAAGTCGCAAACACGCACGTGCAAAATTCTCTCTGGAATCCCTTTGTCGATCTTCACTGCACTTTGATGCGATTTGTGAAGCACTCTTGCATGCCGATCCAATTACATCGATATTATGATATCGGCAATTATCGAAATTTACAAAAGGCGTAAAGTGATGCCAATTGATGGCGTTCAATCTTCCGTTATTCCACTTCGTTACTTTCTATTGTGCTGAAGCGACTTTTCACCGCGTGACTAAAAATTCGTATGTATATATTTTAAGTAGCGAAATTTTTCGATCTATTTGAAATCTTTTTAACTTCTTGTATATTAACGATCGCTTTCGATGTCGTATGAATTTTCACGGAGGTTGATATGTCGCTCTTGCAAAACAATAAATAACTTCCGTTAAATTCATGCGCGTAAGTTCAGCGAGTGCGTCGTCATTCTTCACTCACTCTGTCGCTCTTCTTTAAAATTTGATCAATTTACTTTACGCTGTATGCAGTATACACGCGAATTTACTGCCGCGATATACCCGGGCGCAGCACATCCGAGCGGGAGAAAAAAAAATTTATCCGCGTCTGAATCGAAAATCGATATCGCCGTGTCATATCGCGATCACCGTGAGATTCTCACAAAAGCCGGAAACCTCACACAGATCGCCTGTCATTCAGCGAGGGAAACTTCGGCAGCGCGCGGATCCGCGCGGCGAGCGCCTGGGAAAAAGTTTCGCCGCGATGCAAAATCGAGATTCACCGTCAAACGACGGCGAACTCCGCTGAGTGCTCGGCGTACAAAAGCGCAGATTGCGCGCTACATTTGCCCCGACCCCCGGGGCATGGAACTCGCGGGTAAACTCGGCGCAAAAACGCATCCGGCAACTTCGACGGGCAATCGCAAGCGAGAGGAGCGCCCTTCGCCTTCGCCGGATCGTTCGACTTTTCTAATGCAATTTTTTACCGGGCTATATACCGCGCGCACCTTCTTCTCCCCTTTCATTCGACGAGAGGGAAAGAAAAAAAAAAAACTTCGGACAACTACTTGCACAAGTGGCCGCCCTTTGAACCGAATCGATTCCGATTCAGCAAACCGTGGTGAGGGAACGCCGACTGAAGTTGCAAAGCACTTTGGGTAAGGCAAACCGCTAAACGTTCTTCTGGTCTTACAACTTTCCCGCAAGTTTGCGGTGTTTCTGAATGTGTTGACGGTGTTATTCTCTGCTTTCGGTGTAATCTATTATGGTTATGCCGACGTCGGAGCCGGCAAGTGACCGGCGATTGATGGTGTCTAAGAGGCGGATAAAGATGAGAGGAAAATCGGGCGTTAGGAAGATGGATGCGTCGCTTATTACGATGCGCATTGCATACAAATTGGCGAACGAGATTAATCTGTCTACAAATTACATAAGAATATCTATTCATATTATAAAGATTTTGTTATACATAAAATACAAATATAAAGACTAGATTTTTATCTATGCCGTTGGATTAATTCAAAGGTTTCGCCATTCTTATGTGAATGCATACTTTCTGTTTTCAGAATTCTACGCTACTCTTCGTATGGGAGGACAACGCCATGGTGACTGACGTGATAGTCGAGAGATCGCAGCCAATCGTCCATAGATACAAAATCCCGGTTCCCGGCGGCTTTCACGCCCAGGTGAGGCTCCTGATACCACCCGGTGCTGATTTGAGTGGCGCCACCAAGTATCCCATGCTGGTTTATGTGTAAGTTTTCTCCAAAAGAAATTTTTTCTCTCTCCGATAAAGATATATACGATCGCTACTTTCCACGTTTGCTGCGTAAGATTGCATAATTCGTTTAATCGTATAGAAAAATGCATTATCTATGTGTCTTACAATTAATGGTATTATAAATAAAATAAAATTTTTTTTAAATTTTATTATTAAACATAAATTGAGACGGAAACTTTAATAATATATGCATTATATAGTCATCTTGGCCCCGCAAGTACTATAAAGATTTCTCGAGATTTTCAGTGGAAGACACGCGCGCATGCATATTCGACCAATTTAAACTCATACTTAGATCGTTTAGATACATATGTTCCGGCGAATTGTCGTGTTCAACGCGAAGGTACTTTCTAACCACATATCAACTAACAAAGTTCTTACATCCACTTTTCGGCGTCGCGTATATCTCAGCGTTCAACTTAAAAGCACCCATATTTTCCGCATCACGACAAGAAATGTGACAACGCACTTCGCGGGCATCATCAATCGGTTCCGTCATAATGCACTCGCGAGATAAGCGTAATGGAGAGCAGTGACGAACGTGTAGCAGCGGAACGCAATCTGCACCGTGACGTGAAAACGGAGCTCTCCTTTACGTGGCCTGAATTAGGACGGGATGTAAAACCACGAAGCGATGAGTCATTCCGTATTCAGTCTCACGAACGAAAACTTCAGCAGCTTCCCCGATAAAAGCGTAATATTATCGATTGCTCGGCACGTTCATATTTTTTCTGACCATATTAGTGAAAAAATAAATGATAAAAAAAAAGAGGTTTGAAAATCAAAAACATATGGCGTCTTGCATGCGTCTGACTCACATTCCATTTTTGGATCTTACTTTCCTGATATTTTAAGCATCATATTTTTTATGTTTTAAATATTTTTAATACATTTATATTCACGCGAAAAGAAACATATACTTTTATATATTATCAAAACTACTGTAAAAAATATTATTTATTTTTTCCAGTTACATTCATGCAAATTGGTAGTAATTTTTTTTTGCACAATTGGATTTTCTTTTTAAAAATTATTAGTCATTATTTTGTAAAGGTCTGCGAGTTTTTCATGTTTTTTTTAGCGTTCAGAAAAAGCACATGTACGCGTCGCCGGCGAGCACGACGCTCGAGGCCGATATAACTTTTCAGCGTAAATCCTAATAACACCTAATTTGTAGGCGGTCCTAGCCAAGCTCGAACTTTTGAAAGACCTTATGTAGAAGTTGCTACGATGTCCGTCCCTAAAGTGCAAGCTTTCCGTTGCGCATTAACGGTTAAGTTAGGCAAAGAGAGTAATGCGATCGTTTTCCTCTTGCTTGAAGTAGTCAAACTTTAATTTGATAGATATAAAATCACAAATACTTATATATCTAATATTGAAGTCTTGAAAAGATCTCAACAATGATAATAGCAGCATTTTATTTTTAGAATAATTCGAGTATATTTTCCAAAGAGTTTTTGAACGAGTTTAATTTATATATGATAATTCTTAGATTTTTTATACTTTTAATAATAATTTGTTCAAATTTTTAATTTTTTGTATATTTAAAAAATTTTTCTAATATTTTTTTACGCAAGAAAAAGGTAAATAATAGAACACATTTATACTTTTAATAAAATTTTTTTGTGGACAATTAATAAAGAATTAACGATTTAAATTTATGTAATAATGACGCCGATGTCATACTATCCATATTGGTGCTTAACGTGAACTTTTACCGACTATAAAAATGCGAAATAGTTGCAAAGTGGTGCATTGCAATTAAAAGTTAAGCTCATAGAAGAGCTATCGCAATTGCCGCAGTGGATACGTCTCGTTCGCTTGACGATGGCGAATGAAGAGAAGTTTGAGTTTCTACCGTTCGCTTTATCGTCGAGTAATTGTACTGTCCTTGTGTTTGAAACGGTATATTGGATCGCGCGGAGTTTTCACATATCGCATGTATTCGGGCAATTGCTTGTTCTCTCTGGTTTTCAGTTAAATTTTCTATGTCTGAATCATCGATCCATGATGTTCAGCGTTCATGATACATTCCATTTTTGCCGTGGTTCATGGTTTATCGGGTTCCACGCCAAATCTTTTAGACGCAGTTAAACAAATATTTTCTTTTAATATTTGCAGATCAACAAACTGCTATATTTTGAATGCGCGACTCCTCAAACTATTATTGTTTGATGTCAAAAATAAAAAATTTAACAAAAAGAGGCAATTGAAAGCAACAATACATGAGATGTTATCGTTATCGATACTTTTTCAACGGCGCGTTGTATATTTGCGTTAGTGTTTAAATTTATTATAATATATTTTAAACAGTAAGTAAAATAATAAAAGAAGAAATAATTTCTTGTGTTGCGTTAGAAAGGATCATTCTCCTTTTTTTCTCTTTGTAAAATATACAGTAGCGGCAAACGTTTTAAGATTCTGTAGTACCGTTTAATGACATTAGTTCTCTATTTTCACGCGTTTCTGCACTTGACGGATTTTCCATGTGAGCCCCGGTATCAGTCTTTGTCGCCGCGATGTAGTAACATCGGCACGATGAAAAGCACTGTTAGATATATCGCGTTTCAGCTCTCATATCCACTTTATCCAATTCACTTTATTATAAGGACATAAAGTACTGTCACGTGATTACATCATTGTCTACGAAAATAGCACGGGATTATACGCCATTTACGTACGTGTATTACAGGGATCGCTGTGGATCAGCATAATATCCGCTATCCACCGCGAGTTTGAAGCGCAATATGAAGCGCTAATTCTTTAATGATATTTGAATAAATATATTTTGTTAAACCGACGATGCTCACATTTTTTGCACGAATTAAAATATAATTAAAAAAGAGTACATAAATAATTTTTAGACTTCAAAGAAACATTAATCATTTTTTCCACGTGTAAAATTTAAAACTACATTTGTCAATCTCAAATTTAAAATGTCGGAAAAGTTGTTATGGCTTAACACCGATTAATTACATTAATTATATCGATTATAAAAGTGATTTATTTGTTTTCTCAGCGTTTTTACTTTTTTTCTACTGGCATTTATCGCTTTCCTGCACGAGCCGATCAATAGAGCAGATCATCGGTTATCATTACAGTATTCTTCGCTTCGATCGTTATGACATTTCATGATACCGTCGCGCCTCGTATCGCGTCATTCTCGGGAACATTCGCGTTTATATCACGCCATCCTTGGGATCGTTACTATCCGTTTCTATTTCCGCGTCAGAGTCGACCCTGCTATCTGGAAAATGCCGTATCAGAAAAGCCATCTTCGCCTTCGAACTTCCATTTCCTAATTCTCGCCGCGGTTTGATTCTCTTTGTGCATTTTCTTCTTCGAACATCTTTCACGAGAGTCTCCCAAATGGCACCAAGATTTTCCGCAAACGACCGTAATGAGCGCGAATGCCGAGAAAATTATACGCTAAACAACGAGGAAAATTGCCGGCCATTCTGTTAAGTCTGCTTGCGATGGTAGAATTAAGATTTTTACTCGAGAAACAGACCGATTTGACCAATAAAAGTTGTTCATATATTTTTTTCTATTTTAATTCGTACAAATGTGAAAGAGTGAAGCATTGCGTAAAATAAGCGAATTCGTGTGTACGCGGAGTTGCGAGCAAACGCAGACGATCGGAAAATGTCGCGACAATAATATGACGCTAAAATGTGCATCACGCAATCTGTCTGCTTTTCAGATACGGTGGACCGGATTCGTATCAGGTGACGGAGAAATTTAACATCGACTGGGGCACGTATCTTGTGACAAACAAAAGTATCATATATGCCGCTATTGATGGCCGCGGGTCCGGATTAATGGGTAACGACATGATGTTTGCTGTGTACCGGCACCTCGGCACCGTCGAAATTATCGACCAGATCAACGTCACTAGGTGAGTCCATTGTTGCAAAATAATTTCAAATTTATAAGCGTCAACTTTCAACATTAATCGCCGAAGAACGAATGCAATTTGCTAAAAAATAAACGTTTATCAACAAATTAACAACAATAACTCTAATTTTTCTTCTCTCAAAATCTCGAATCTAATAAAATCTTTTCCCAAACGTTCTTTCTTTCATCGTGACAAATTTTCTTGCAACTTTTAATTTAACCGTGTTAGTGAGAGCGCGCGAGAAATGTTTATCGTTCATTTTATTAACTTTTAAGGTTTAGTGCTTTCTTCAATTTTAGTTGAACTTTTCTTTTTCGAGAAAAGCCTAACTCGGAACAAACGCGCTCGTATCCTCGCGCTTAACGTTAGGGCGCATATTCGTTTAGACGTAGAAGAAACATTACATCGTTAACCCGAGATTGCCTCGGACGTACACTTAGCGAGCTGTTGCGGGATAACTCTCGACGGTCGCGTAACGAACGAGCGCGCCTTCAGCGGGCGGAATCTGACGCCGAACCCGCACGTCCAGCATCATCCCCTAAAAGCACGGCGAACAAAGTTTCGCTTCAGGACAAACCTAATTATAGGCGAAACCTCGTCGCGTCCCGAAGTGACTTATCGCCACGCGATCGGGGTAATCCGCTAAACCCCAAGTTAACTAATCTAACTCCGGCTCCCCGAACGCGCGTCCATAAACGCGCGCAAGCACCGCGTTTAATGAAGTTCTTTTCACGGCGCGAACACCTGAGAGCGCCGCCGCCGCCGCGTTAACAAGAAGAAAATTGCTCGTACTTTTATCTGAATTTATCGGCTGACCCTCTTCTTGCCGCGCCGTCGAGTGGCGGGTGCTACGAAGAAGAGCCGGGCTCTCTCCGCCCGTATTTCCGCTGGCTGCCGCGAGTAATTTATCTCGATGGCGGTGGAACGAACGGGCACCGGTAGCGAGAGTTCGCCACTTATACGCTCGTCTATCTTTAAACCGAAACATCAAACTTCCGGCCGTGATGAATAATGCCTATTTCGCGCCGGGGGCATCATATTTTACCGTTTAAGCGACAACGCGGCGACCGCCAAACCGCAAACTTGACGCCGCGCGTAGGCTGGCGGTTCCGCAATCTCTGTGAGGAATCGCTGGAATTTAGTTAATAACAACAGGGGATTGGCGAGAATGACGACGCACGACGATCTTCAAAGTAAATAAATTAGTAGACACGAGACAAAAATACGTAATGAACCTTGCTGCAATCAAATATTAATTTTTTCTCTCCCTCGTCTTTTTGTAATTTTATCAATTCTGAAGTTTTAACTTATTTTTCCTTTTGATTACATTTTTATGCGAATAATATTAATAATAACAGAAATATTTCTCTCTCAACGCGAATACTTATTTATCCTTTATGTGTACACGAGAAATGATTTGTTTTCCCTTACAATACAAGAGCACAATAGAGATAAAAGAAGAAAACGAAATTACTACGGTAGAGCTAATCCAGTTCTCCGCGAACGATTAGTGATTTCCCCTTTATTTCTCTAAAAAAAAAGCCACGGAATTCTACTTTTTTCAGAGTATCGATCCATTTTCTTTCCAAGTGTCCATAAAATACGAGGAAACCCGAGGAACACCTGGCTACATGTTTTACGTTCAATTTACTTGAATATTGAGCACATCAAGTGGCATCATCGACGAGCCCTGTACAACGCTTTTACCAGGAATTTATTTTTAAAAATTTTCAACCCCTGCTGGGATAAAGCGAAGATTTGCATGTACCAAATATTAGGTATCTTCGGAACTTTGCGTATCGAAAGCAAATGTAAACGGTGCATACGCTTAATCGCTGGTGTTCGCCGCCTATCGCCGGATCCCGCGACCGTGAGAGCGCGCAGAGACATTCGTGCGCGAATACACAAATGGTGTATTCCATCCGCACACGCGCTTCCCCCGGAATCTACGCCAGGGTGTTTTGCCGGTGCATCGCATGGCGTCCGGCTCGTAAAAAGCGAGTCGTGGAGCGAGTTGGCGGCGGTCCAAACGATTGCGGAATCGTCCGACTCTCTTCTGCCCGCGATCCGTGTAACGCGCGGTCTCTCTTCCCCCCCCCCTCCCTCGACCCTCCCGCACTCCGTGTCGCCCTTCCTACGTGCGCCAACCCTTAACGAAACCCCGCGTTTTGTCTCCTTTTTGCCGGCCTTTGTTCCATCATCGAATCGGCTCACCAAGCCGTCTAACCAGTCTATCGCTTTGTTGCTCCGCCCGCTAGTTCTACGATGACCTAATTGGTGAATAACGAGTGGTTTAACCAGAGTTGAAGTCCGGGGACGCACTTTTCGTAAGTGAAATGATCCTTTGAAAAAGAAACAGAAAGCGGTTAATTGTCCGAGGAAGAGGCCAGATCCACGTAAGCGTTTGTAATTAGTCTCTCAATCGAGTATTGCAGAACTAGAGAAATCCAAAAGAGATTGTCGAAAATTACCGCAGAACGGTGTATTCGTAGAGAAGATTTTTGTACAGGCAGTATTGTGCGACTTTAATTATTTAGAAAAAGGAAAGCTATCCGAAAGTACTGGAATTCGATTATTTTGCGATTTTCAAAAAAAAATGGAAAATATGTTATATATTGTCAAAAAGTAACAAGACGTTGCAATTTAAAAGTCTATTCCTTCACTTGTCAGTATTTTTATCACGCTTCTCGTTGATCCCGCTTAATCCCGTCGAAATCCCCTTGAATGATTTAAATCCGGACGTAATGTATTTGCGATTTTATTTAAAGCGCCGGAAAAATCCCTGCCTTAAATTCGCGCGGCGATCGAATCGTTGCGCTCTCGATACGTAAGCGACGGGCAGGCACAGCGAAACAAAGGGCCGCCCGGGATGCCGTCGTAGGACCGAAATACGTATCCTAGGATACGTAACGGGTGCGAGCCGCAAAACGAAAGAGACGACCGCCTCGGTCCGAGTGCCTCTTCTCCTCCTCGCGTCTCTTCTTTTTTCCTCGCGGGAAGAAATAGAATTCAACGTACCGCCGGTCGATTTACGAGGTAAATAAATTTCAGGCTAGCGAGGGGGGAGGGCGGGGGGGGGGGGAGCGAAATCTGCCGCGCGTCGCTGTACGAGTAGTCGTTACTATTTCCACAGGCGGTCGACCGGCCGACCGACCGGTCGGTTGGTTGGCGTGGGCGCTGATCCCACCGGAGCCATTATTATCGAACACACGAGACAATAGCCCGAAAAGATTGGAGGGAAGGAAGAAATACGAATTCTCTCCTTTTTTTTTCTTCCCTTTCCCATCGGGAAGGCAATGCGCGACCGGCGCTTTACGCGCGAAAACCCGGATTTCCGGAGAATCAAGATGCGGCACTCGATCTGAGAAGCATCGAAAAAGATGCACAAGGCGTCCCAGCAGCATCGCCGCGATTCTTCGGTCAATTTTTTTCTAAAAATATTGCGATTCAATTCCATTTGTCAAAATCCTTTTTTTGTTTTTTTGTAATTTTACCAGGCCACGCAAGCGCGCGTCATTTTCTCAAGTTATATAATAATTTGCATTTTTACTTTCTTCTAGACACTTCGGTTTTTTCGTACAATCACAAAGAGATACAAGCTATCAAAGCCTGTATTTCCGCGAGTACGCTTATTTGCACTTCAGATTTGATTTAGTTATATTTTTATTTCGACATCGTACTCTCTGAAGAATATTGATCCTCTACCACGGCGGCATCTATAGCGTCTTTAGATCTTTTCCTTCGCTTTTTGCAGACATTTGCAGGACAAATTGCCCTTCATCGACCGTACCAGGACAGCGATATGGGGTTGGAGTTACGGTGGATACGCGACCGGCATGACACTTGCCATGGATTTAAAGGGTGTCTTCAAGTGCGGCATGTCCGTCGCGCCCGTTACGGATTGGGCGCTTTACGGTAAGTTACAGGATAATTGATCGGTAATTAATCGAACTAATGGCACAACGCGATGGTGATTTATTTCTACGCGTAATCTACAGTTATTTGAGAGAAGGGGGGGAGGGGATAATTTAATACTGTAAACCGAAATTGTTTTGACAAAACAAATGATCTATTCCTTAAATATAATAATTTCTTATTATTATAATTGTAATTCCTTCTTATTCCTTATTCCTTAAGTAATTTATTGCATGGTAGAGTTTTATTAGTACTTCGACATTAATAAGAAATAATTGGTCACCATTAGCATTTCACGCGGGCAGCAAAGTGCCAGCATTATGCTCTTCGCTATAAATGGACGCTGTCAGGAAAGTTTAGTTGCGGAGAGTGCGACTTACTCGAAATGACACGCGCTAAGCTTATTTGGTCTTAGGATTTGTCCAAGAATATTTTACATGCCGGCGTTCTAATGAAGAAAAGTATGTTCAGCGGAGAAGACGCGCCGCTGCAGCTTTAATGTTTCGCTTTGTTTCCTTTTTTTTAAGCTACTTTAAATTCATGTCAGCATTACCTTTTCTCATTAGAGCACGCAGGAAAAATAGACGTGATTTACAGGGTAGTGTTAAAAAGACTTATGCAGCGTCACAGTTGTGCAATTCCTGCATAAAATATTTCACGCTGCATAACAGCGCAGTGCAAGCCCATTTTTCCTTTGTTTTGGATACTCTTTTAGGACACTTGTGCGCTGTTTTATAAATCTGACAATAACAATTGTTCAATTGCAGATTCGATTTACACCGAACGGTTTATGGGCTTACCAACCGTCGCCGATAACCTGCAGGGCTATGAGCGGGGCCAGCTGCTCAACAAGGTTGAGAACATTAAAAATAAGATGTACTATCTGATTCACGGAACTCTGGACGATAATGTGCATTATCAACAATCGCTCATGCTTGCGAAAGTCTTGGAACAGAAAGACATCCTCTTCAGACAGCAGGTATCTCTTCCCGTTTCTACAGATATCAAAATAATATGATAAATATTTTACATAAATAATAATTACTTTACTTTACTAGAAATGATAATTATAATACATGTATATTTAATTATCATTATTATAATTTAATTTTGTGTATAAAAAAATGGCAGTTTGTTTGTTAAAAGAAAGTGACGTTTGGTAGGCCTAGAATTTTAGAAATGGAATGTTAAAATATATATTTTACTTATTTTTATAATTTAGAATCTTTCATTATAATATTTGATTAGCCTAGAATTTTAGAATTTAAATTTTCTTTGCTGCGATGCATTAAAATCTTATATTTTAAAGAAAGAAATGGTCTAGAAAGTTAAAATGTAAAATTTTAATGCATTGCAGTATAGTTCTAGGCCTACCAAATGATATGATGTACAATTCTAAGGCATAAAAATAAATAAAATATACATTTTATTTGTTTTTTTTTATCTCTTTTATATTTTAAAAACTAAATTGTGTGCAGCTCACGCAATTGTGTTCTAATTTATAACAAGTTTTATTTGAAATTGATAAATTATCAATCGCAAAGTATCTCGTGATCCACAAATGAGAAATTCATAAATGTGCAAATGTCGCTTTACAGACTTACACGGACGAGGATCACGGTATCGCCCAATCGCGAGCACATCTTTATCACTCGCTGGAAAACTTCCTCGACGAATGCTTTCAGACGTCGTCATGATCGGATCATGGAATAGTGATGACAATCTAGATGCTGTACACCACTTGCCTCACACTTACCACTTGTAAATACTTTATCACATGTACATAGTTTATGTACGATATGTAATATGTGCGTTTAGAGAGAGAATGTACATAGCGGTATGAGATTGCCGAGGGAGTGAGAGAATGCGAGGAAGAGAGCGAAAATACGATGAGAGATAGAATAATTAGGCATCATTTGTCACGGAACTACACAGGGCTGGTCTGTGAGAAGCATCTTTGATACGTTTTTTAAAGGTACCCGATCAAATGGTGCATCAAAGGCCTAATAACGACGCGGGACCCGTCGTCTCGCTGTTTAGACCTCAAAAAGTACTAGAGTATATATTGTGTATCGTTGCAGCTCGTACTTATATTCGCAGATTGTTTTATCTCAGCATATCGGAATCGACGCGCGAGATGTTACTCTCCAGATGGTCAAATGGATCGATCGATTTAACACGACGCGTCGCGACGTCGGGATGTTTTAGATCGTCGTGAAGTGTAAGGCGCAATTTTTCGTCGTTTAATCCTGATCGAATTATTATTTCATAAATCTGCGATGTGTGTGTGTAACTTTAACATAATTTGAAAAAATTTTATTCACTTCTATCATTATGTTAATCATCAGAGCCGGGTCTAGACCCTGTAACGTTTTTGTGCAATCTTTATACGAGCATCCCTCATCAATACCAAAATGGACCAAATAAAAAGCAAACCAAGTAAGGTAGAATAATTTTATTAATATATAAATAGAGAAAGGGACGCCAGCCCTTTTTAGCTGATCAAAATTTGTCTGACAGACTAAAATATTACAAACCACTAGCACAAAAGCAGCATCTTTCGGAGGCATCCCTCTTTAAAACTCCCTCCCCTTTTAAGACCGGCTCTGTTAATGATAAAATAATAATGAAGTGGTTAATTATAGTGTAAACCACTTCATAATCTGTGAATCAATAATTTTAGAACTTATTTTAGAATTTCTTTTAGAAGAAACAAAAATTTTTATGTTTTCAAATTAAATTAATTGAATACATTTAACTATCTGGAATATTATGTTCCCTATCTACATATTTTCTTTGTTACTGTACCCGTAGTCTTTTGACACAACATTAAAATAAGTTGACACAGAATGTTCACATATATGAGTTCAGTGTTACTATCTCGAGATTATTGCTTCTTGATATTTCTGGAGACATATAAGCTAAATTTTCTGTCATATTTAAGATAATTAAAAGAATTTTTTTTAATTGAGAATTTCATGCAATTTAGAAATCACGGAATAGAATCCTTAAAATACTTTTGGTATGATATGAATTATTCTTTTATTTATGAATAATTTATCATCAACCATGAAACATTTTTGTAATAAAATTAAAAATTGAAGTACACTTTCTGTGTACGCTTCCCGACAATAATCAATGGTATTTTAAAATATATTACTTCTTAACAACTTGTTCAACGTGACGTATAAATTATTCGTCTCTAAAAAGCGTCTGTCAAATATTTACAATATCATAATTAAATCTTTGATAACAAATTTATAATTAATACATAAAAAATAAGTTTCTTTTTTAATGCAACAAAGCATTTTCTGAACTCATATATGTTATCTTAAGGCTCTGGAATACCTGGCAAACATATAAAACTTTGATGTATAAAGGATACATTTATGATACATGATATGAATGATCAATATTAATGATGCATAATTATATCGTTGTGCTAATCAGAAGGCTCGACGATATAAGAATATTGTACAAGCACAATCTTGCCAATTGAACTCTGTAACATTCGCCGACAATGTAGCTAATATATAAAAATCAAAATTTTTCCTATATAAAAAAAAAGTGAGGTGGAGCTAATTAATTTTTTGAGATATATTTAGAACTGTCCTTATAAAGCATTGTGATATTTGCAATTTTAAACAACACATACCAACATAAAACGCAGTATGGTAACTAATGAAGATTATATGAAAAATGATGACCAACCTCCACACTTTCAGAATTGACAAAAATGTAAAAGCAATGTTTTGTAATGATCTATAGTTATAGATATCATTGAATTATTTTTCTCAGCAAACCGCGTTGTACGTTTTTTGGGAGAGATATTTCACTATAAAAATAATATGTACAAAAAATACATTCCCATAAAGAAAATATATAATAGTAAGTTTTTAAAAACAAGTTTTTAAAAACATGTTTTTTATAAGATATATATTACGCGCTATCGAATATATAATATTCGAAAATATAAATCGCATTTAATAATAGCACTGTTACAAAAATATTGATCATATTATTTTAATATATAGAGTATTTCAAAAACAAGATGTGTGTTAATAATAAAATACTATCTTTTAAGATTTTTGGGATCGATTTTATTATCGCAAAAGTTGCATAAAAGTTATTTAAATGACAATTCTTAAATTTTTTTAAGGATAGACATAATAAAAAAAAAAACGAGTTTTTTTGTATGCTGCATTTTAATTTTGAAAGAACAAGAATTTATGTATTTCACATATCTATTCTTCTGTTGTGAACTTTTTCAATATTAATGCTTATGCTATGCTTAATTGTGTTATGGGTATACCAGAGTGTTAAGACAGCGCTATTATACAACTTTACACGTTTATATGATGTAATTCTTTCTTGGTTATGTAATGAATACATGTAAAGTTCAGTGATTAGTTTGACATCTCTTTCCTTAACGTGGAATAGCATATCTATTTCTTATTATTGCTAGATTATGGGCAGATATTAGTGCCAATGTGTAAATGCACATACAAGTAAGAAACTATCAACAAACTCTCTGACTATTAAAGTTTTGTAATACAAGGACCACTGTAACGATTTCAAGAGTGGATCAAGATGAATTTATTAAAATAATTGTTAACTTTTATCCTGACACATGCATTGTACATACAGAATTACTTAATTGAACACTTAACTAAGGTAAAAAAAAAGCATTGTTAGAAAGAAGATACTGCAAGGATGATTCAGTAGAGTTATGAAATTATAAAGATGTACTCTCTTTCACTACTATTTGTTGAGTGTATTATAAATAAAGTTCTATGTTTTATTAAGGCAAAGTGTTTATATCTCCGAAAACCTATTTTACCGTAGATATTTATACATATTGGATTGTAAACAGCATTTAATAATAAGATTTTGCAAATAATAGATTGATATCACAGAATACAAATGTGTAGAACATAAAATGCAAAAGAAATACATATAAAATACATTACAAAAGAATTTTCTATTTCTTCAACACACTGGTTTGTACAATGTAAAAATAGTATATCTTTCCCATTCCAAGAAAATAAACAGGAGAATCATAACCTTAATATTTTGTACAAAATAATATATATACTGCAAAATTTTCCATTAAGAATTCTCTGTTTCCTTGTATCTGCAAATAAAATTATTTATTAATTAACAAAAAAGTATCAAATTAAATACAAAATTTATAAATTTTGGTAACAATATCCACAATACTATGTCAATAATAAACATTGCTATATGCAGAAACATACTTGCATTTGGTACATGTGTAAAACACAGTCTGTCCTTCATCAGCTGATCTCAATTGCAAAGTGGCATACGACATTTTATCATTTTGACATTGAGGACAGCGTCGTTCTACAACTGGTCCATCTGCGTCATCTTCACTATCATCTGCTTCTCTTGAGGATGAATAAGTATGTTTAGAATTAAAATTAATTGTATATGTCATTTCCATATCACCAAAAACTGCAATGCAAAATTGGGTATTAATTCAAAACTATTATAAGTTTTAAATTATTATTATTATTATTAATATTCCTAAACTTCGCATATAAAAATGTGTTGTAAAATAATGGCTTTTTCAACTGTGATAAATATTATTATATTATTTGAAATATACCTTCAGAACCCCATTCTCTTTTGCACGCATAGCACATGACACCTCCTCTTTCGCCAAGTAAAGGTAAAATTGAACCGCAATCCGGACAGAAACCAGGTGCAGTGATAAAACAGCTATCTTTGATACTTGCCATTATTTAATGCGTATTTATTATACACAATGCAATCAATTCAAACAATATAACCTATAAAATGCACACTTGAATCCAACGACGCAGACGACGTGAACAAAAATGATTGTGTCACCATCTAACGGTAAAGACACAATATAACACTTTCTCTAGGCCGTACAGTAGCGCTAACGGGATCCATTTTAGAGCCGAACTACATAGCCAGATCCACTTTTTGCTGCCATGGTAAGACAGCCGATTGGTGCATGTCCGTGCTAGATCCATAACATATTTTAAAATTCATGTAATTATTTAATTCAAGGTTGATTGTACATTCATACAGATACATATGACATGTAATATTGTACATAAAAAAATTAATATATAAGAAAATTATGTTTTATGTTTAATTATATTATACAAATATTTATTACGATTTCCTAGAAAATAAAAAAAGTAACATTTAATTTTGATCAAGATGAACAAGTAGTAGCGAAGTGATTTATGCTTGCTTTATAACAATGTAATTGTATCACTTCGTCTTATGACTGCAAAAATGACCGCTGGGATTGGATAGACGTGGTATGGCATAGAAACAATTTATTTCATATAAACATTTGATACAGTTTTAAAATTTTATTTGTAGAACTTATTCTTAGCAATGGTGTTAATAAAGCTAGCTCCTAAGATATAATATATTAGAGAAAAATGAATAGAGTGATCAAGATTCAAAATTCGGTTTTGGCATGATACTGTTAATCGACTTGGATACATATAGGAGATATGAAATAAAATCATTTACAAAAAAGAATGGAGAAGATAACTTTCGTCACTAAAATTAAATAGAAATTGTTGAACAGAATTTACGTAAAGTTTTGTTATTTTATCAAAATTTATAATCAATAATGAATAGTTCGCTGTACAGTAATTCTTTACTTCTCCGTTCAAAAAAATTATATTTCATTTGCAAATGATGAGAAAAATTATATTTCTGTCTATCGTTTTATAACAAAAAAACATACATAGGTACATGTAGCAAAAAGTCTAACAATACTTTTTGATTCCCTCAAACTTTATTTAGTGTGAAAACGCTAAATTTTCAAAATTAGGCCATACATTTTAAATGACAAATTGGCCATTAAGATGTTATTTTTATCAAAGCATATTTTCTATTTTCAATTTGCGTAAAAATACACTTGTCGTGAAATAAATATTTCGTTCTTTATTTTAGAATAGCATTAATTGTTGCAAGAATGGGAGAAAATAGCAGCAGAATATAAATTAGATGATGCAAATTGAAATTCAGTAAGAAAAAGGGAAATTATTGAACGAAGAGTTTGTAATTGTCCATTAATATAATGTTCGATATTTAGTAAGACCAATCTCAACTTTTCTATTAATTATTTTTAATTTATTTGCCAGAACTTTTCAGCAAGCTTTTCCAAGTTTCTTGAGCGAAATTGCTTTCAGGAGCAGCGTAGATTTATCCAGCATGCGGAACGGAACATCAAGAAAATCACGTTTCAATCATATTTTATGACAACTGTTGGAAATATAAAGTACGTGTTCTCGACCTATTATGGATAGCTGCTTGAAAATCTGTACTGACAATGATTTTATATAATTATGCTTGTTATTATTATATAATATAAGATATCTTACTTTAAATATACAATGAATATACATTTATGCTTAGATTGTGAAAATATCCTCGCGATCGTAACGCAACGTACACAAAGACGACTGTCGATAATTATCTCACACAGGAATTGTATTATTCTTTGTTATAATTACTTTTACACGTTAGCGTGCTAAGAGAACTTACAGTGATAATTGATAAGATTGTCGATTGAATCTATTCTACGGCGAGAATATTATCACAATTTAAGTATATCGTTAATTCGCTTTTTTTATGAATGGACTAGACTCGATTACTTATAATAATAATAGTAGTTTCTTATCATTAAGAATATTGCAGAGAAACGAGGATATTTTTCGCAAGCTATAACAGTAAGTCAGAAATATAGATGTACAAGATTTTGGCTCAAAACGAATTACTATCAGTGTGTCTCTTAATCTTTAATATTTCTTTTATCTTCTCTTCCTCATTCAAATTTATGTCGTGTCTATATCAAACGCGTCTATAATCTCTGTTTGATATACTTTTGTCTTATTTTATATAAAAGTCTAGAAGCGTTTAAGAAATTATATCGTGAAAAGTACAGCTTATCGCAAAGAAATCTAAATTATTAAATTGTATACTCAATCCGTATGTCGGCAGGCACACGAAGAAGACGTTAGGAAGACTCCAGTAAGATAAAATTAAATAAAGATTAATGATCGAGAAGTGCTTGAATACAATTTTTAAACGTATAAACTAATTTTTGAGAGTGTTATTTTATAAATTTTTTGCATTTGGCATTATGTTAATTACATTTTTCGATGAGCAAGATGTTCGCGAAATGACAGACATGTTTGATAGTAACAAGTTCCGATGCCATCTTGAGCTGCATTTAATTGCAAAGTTAATTAAAGTAGAGTGGGATGTTTAGATAATCGAAGATCAGGATGCAAAGACATCAGGCAAATCCAATTTTCGCGCATGTTACTGTAAAGCCGATAAAATCCAAGATGTTTCGAAATTTTGTTTCATTTCTATAAAATTAAATAATGCAGTTTTTGCATTCTTCTATGTATCTTTCTTCAATATATTTCTATTCGTTAATTATTAACATTAAGAAACGCATAATTCTCATATTAATTTATGGATAAAAATTTCACATACAATTGATTCGTTGAAAAGAACGCTTTTGCCTAGTTTTTGCATCAGATATTACAATTATGTTAAAAATATAGACACATATTTCGTACATATACAAAAAGTACGATGTGTTATTAAGAATAAAACGCATAGGAAACGGAATTCGCTTATTATCTTTAATAGGGAGAGGGGTGCGTTATTTTTGTACAACGCGCCTGATACATCCTACATATTACAGTTAATAAATAATGCGATGATTCGAGAAGTATGGAAGAGAATATCTAAATATATATCTCGCTCTCTTTAACTTTACTTTTACCACTTTGATATGCAGTTGCAGATATGCAAAGTTATGCTTTTTTTAGAAGCGTGTGAGAATAACAGCTCTTTCAATATTATCTTAAAATAGCTTTCTTTTCTTTGTGCTCGGGTAATATTCGCTCGAATTTTCGCTTTCGTCGTTGTGATTCAATGAGTTCTCGAAGATTTCCGTGACTTTGCAAGTGAGAATGCACCTAAAATTATTGGAAGGCCCATCTAGCGTCGCTAAACACGAATTATACGCGTATACATAAATAATATATATAAATTAATTAAGTACAAAAATTACAAACTTATTAACAAAATATTGGCAAGACAGTGGTTCAGCCGAATTAACGGGCTACAAATATCGCATCACTTTCCGTTCTCTTACCAATTATCTAACGAGATTCTCACCGCCTGTAAGAGAACTCAAATAACTCAAGGAGCACAAAGCTTCGTATCAATTCCCATTACAATAGCCGATTAATCGAAATGTAAAACTACGATCAAAATATTATTCTTTGCCAAGAATTTTTAAATTTCACCTTGGCAGTTTCTTATATATTCGACATTTTTTCGTACAAAATGTTTTATATTGATATTTTCAACATAATATTCATTGCTGCATTTATAAATACGACTTCACAATGTTGTAGCAACAAATACTATAAAAAAATACTGATAAAAATAATTTTTAACAATTCTATTATTTCATAATGTCTTATTTTGTTTGCTATAAATAAATTTTGATCTTTAAAATTATAGCGCGATTAATCGACGAATGTGAACGAGAATTTCACCCTTTTTTTCAACCTCTACTTACAACCCATTAATTATCGCGAATTATTATTCGAAATAAATATGCAGGAAGCCAAGAGTCGCGCATGAATAGTGAGTTTATTTAAAAACAGTTTAGTGAGAGATACTGGAGTCTCAATTTTTATAAAAAACTCGTGTAAAGTGAAGAGTAGTTTTATCGTAAAAGGAAGAGAACATATTTTACATTTTTGCCTTATCCTGGCAACAGGAATTCCGCTTCAATACATATAACTGAGAAGAATTGATTTGCTTATATGTATATATGTGGAATGTTGATAGTGTGTGTTTCTTTTTACTTAAACAAGACTATCTGCTCGCTTATCGTAATAACAATCTGCTCGAGACATTTTTGAAACCGTCGTTTCTTACACTGTACGCATCCTTGGAACGTCCTTGCAAAAATTCACCTCTCGTTAAAAATCAGAACACTTTCTACTTTCATTCGTAAAAGGTCAATCTCATGTACTTCTGCATTTATAATTCGTATCACGACATACCGCTCGCATTCCTCACAATTCCTCGACGAGTTGCCTTATCGCCATTCTATGTCAATAAATATTACGCTCAAATACGTCTTCTCTCTGAAGAATATCGTTTAAATTACCTAACACATATCACAGAATCCATATCCTCTTTTAGAAGAAAAAGAATTATACAAACGCAATAGCACGGGATACAAAAGCATTAGTATTAAGTAGAATTATACAAATACGTCGACGCATTATTGATACAAACTAAAGTTGCGTATGTTGCGCTTGTCCAAGTCCGATCAAAATGACAAATTTTGTGCCTTCAGATATAAGTTTACTGACTTTGCCGGTTTTTGGTTCAAAGAAATATCATTCATTACCCCATCTTGCTCCAATGTTTAGGCAGTGATCACTATCCTACTTCGCTATATTTTCCCATCCATTACAGAACAGAAGTGAAATCGAGGAAATACGCACCGTTCGTTGTAATTGTAAAAATTAAAAAAGTTTTGAAGAACGTAATAAGATACACATTGGAACTATACTTTTATCATATTATTTAATGAATCGCTCTCAATTCGTATCTTTTCAAGCACGTAAGTTTATTACAAGATAAAAATAATTCTGCATTTCTATATAAGAACATAAATTAAAAGTTTATTTATTTTTATATAAGAAAATAAGGTTAAATCGCGATAAATATCTGTGCGTTTATTTTCAATGCTTAATCTTTGAAAATAAAAATTTATTTAAAAGTTGAATTTCCCAATTTTTGTGTCCATTCTGTAATGAAGTGTTATTGCTACTCGTCGAGCAATCGCTGCGTCTTACAGCGGCGAATAAATAAAATCGCAAGACGCCTTGTGATCGCTGCCCCTCAAGCATACAAGCGCGCGATCATGTATATGCATTCAAACCGTGAATCCTGAAGAACATCCACTTAATCGGTATCGGTACGGATAAATTAATGCAATGAAAGTTATGTAATAATAGATTGGTTATTAGCTCTGTAGTGAGTATGTTACAATACTATACGAATATACTTATTTCTTTAAATCGACATTATCTGTATGATACAGTGACGGGTTTTGGGATCCGCCTCGACGAAAACATCTCAGAGATATCTGCGAAGAAAATGCGCAATTCAGATGCATGATAAAATTTCACGTTGACGTAGAATTTTTTTCAACACATATCAGCCGAACAGTCTAAAGGCAAAAGACCTACCTTCGTCGTTGATACGAAGCGACGCCGAAGTTACAAAGGGACTATTGGTTGAGCAGGGTGTTAGTCACCTCAGAGATGGACAACAGAGGACTCCCGGCGTCCGGTTTGGAATCTGTGGGACAGTTGGGCCCATTGCCGCCGTTGCCACCGCTGACGATCCCACGTGATGGTGGTGGTGCGGAGGATGGTACAAGACGTTGCTGTTGCTGGTGCTGTTGTCCACTCCGGTGCCCATGCCCATGCCTGCTCCCACCCCCGTCCCCGTTCCCGCAGCTGACGGTGGCGTGCTGCAACCAAATGGACGGTCTCCCCGTTATCTTACGTGTACTAATTATACTTCTCTTATTTTAGATACAGTGACACAGCGCCGAGCAGTCCGGTCGGAACTCCGCTATTTAGATATCACTGAGAGAAGACAAGAGCTTTTAATAATTTTCGCTTGTTTACCTAAAACATTGATTGCTTCGATATCATGAAAATTAAGTATCGCATATATTATTTATACGCAAAATCATAAATAAGCCGTCGGCTTATGCTTTATCTTTGCGGCATGCTTTTCTTGGAAAAACAAAATTGTGAATCGGATGTAGCTTCATAATCTTATAAAAGTTACCGTCATTTTTCTTATGCAACACTTGCGTGCTTGGGATTATGTACTTTGTGTTCATTGATTGATGACGTTGTTACCAAACAACTGCTCAAATTGCGATCATATTGGTGAAGTTCAACGCTGATCTAATGATTTTTACAATAGTAAAGCAGTGAGCTTTATAAACAATCATTGAAATTATGTAGAAAACAAGTAAAAAAAATCGTTCAAAGTAAGTTCAACCATGCATTTATTTTTGGTCACGATATACCAAGTGGACAAATATATTTCATATTATACTTGCAAAAATTACTATTTATACAAATATCTACAAAGGTATATATTTTCAAATAGTATATTGTACAGTATACTGATGACAAAAAGATTGTCCAATTGGTAAGTGTGTGCAAGTATGCAAAATTTTTCGAATTTTGACATTCGATTCGGTTCTCTTCGAGAGTTTGGTCATCTTACCCTAAACGCCGATGAAAAATTATAATAAAATCTGTGAGGCAGCAGTGACACTCACTGGGGCGTGTGCCTTGGTGGTGCGGGGTGGTGATGGTGGTAGGGATAGTACTGGTAGTGATGGTGTTGCACTCCTTGCCATACCTCGGAGCCCGCTTCCCCGTGCCCGCCATGGCCCGGATGAGAGTGCGTGTAACCGATGGTGCTGGCAGCGGCAGCGGCGGCCGCGGCGGCTGCTGCGGCTGCCTGGTATTGTGATGTAGTCACTGGATATTGCTGATGTTGTTGCTGCTGCTGCTGCTGCTGCTGCTGCTGCTGTTGATGATGATGTTGCTGCTGTTGTTGCTGCTGCTGAGATTGTTGCGCTTTATTGTTCCTCGGGGGACTCGATGCGGTCACTTGTTGATCCGTGGGTGAGGTTTGCCGCCATTTGCAGTCTCCGTTCATGGAGTTCATCTCCGCCAGCGACTTGAGCGGGTCGCCGGTAGCGTTGGTCGAATGCGTCGACGAGTGTGTCGAGTGCGGCGTCGGCGGGCTGTAGCTGCCGTTGTTCCTAGGCGGTGTGCGCGACGGCGGTGCACCCCACATCAGCACGGTCTGCCGTGGCGCTTCGTTGCTATACACCTCAGACTTCACATCCTCCATTTTCGGCGTCAAGACGCCGTTGGCCGCGCCGGTCACTGGCGAGCTGCCAGCAGAGTTACTGGACGACGCGCCACCCTCTAGCGAGTGCCTGCTCCCGGCACGTACGACGTTCATGTCGGTCGTCGTCGGATGCATCGTGGATGCGCTCGCCACCGGACTGGCGGCGTACGGCGAACCGCTCACGCTGCCGGGGTGTCTCGTCTCCACGTAGCTGTACTTGGGCGACTCGCCGCTGCCGAGTTGCTGGCAGTAAAGTTTATCTTCCGTTTTGCTAGCTAACTGGTGAGTCTCGTACGTGGGCAGCGACACGTCGATGAAACCGTTGTACGCGGTGCCGGTGTGGTACTCCGGATAGTACGAGCCCAGCGGCCTGTATTGAAATAAGTTCTCCGTAGCTGTAAGATACCTGAACAAAGAATATTCAGTTACAATGTGAAGCTTTTTACTACCTTTTACACCGCAAAATCTGATTTCATATTGCAACTCGCCTCGGCATATTTTAAGCGCTTCAAAGGATTTGACTTTATACTTTTGCCGAAATTAAATTTACCTATTGTCTAACGCGGTCGTCGGATAGAGAGTTTGATGGTAATTGCTCGTGTGGCCGATGTAAGTTGTCAAAGAAGGGTCAGTGCTGGCCGCCACTGTGGGCGCATACGGCGTCGGGTACATGGTGTTCAGATTGCTGTACGCCGCCGCGACCGCAGCTGCTGCGCTGGTGTCCGCCGCAAGATAATCCACGGATGCCACTGTGGGAGTCACGGGCGGCGAGACTGACGACTGAGCGGAGAGTTTCGTGCGTTTGCTTCGGCACGTCGAGAGGAAGTCTCGGAATTGTGCCTTGTATCGCCTGTTCACTCTCTGCGGCGCCGGCTGCGCTGGTAACGTCGGCGTCATAACTGATCCGGTCAGATTGTCGCTGTCCGAGAAGTAACTGTTGGTCAATCCGGCGTCCAGATAGCTTACTTTGAAGTCCATCGTACGTTTGCCGAGAAGATCTCTACCTTCCTCTTCCCTGAAACGCGAAACTCTATTAATATCGCCGTTCAATTTATTTTCACACCAATATTAACATATCATCGCAACTTACATAAGAGGTCGATGAGTGCTTAGTACGAAGTCTGGTTTTGAGTTTTTATAAACTAGCCTAGAGCTAGTCTGCAGCCACTGCCACCCGCCGTCCTTTGTTTGAAATCTGTAGGCTATCATCCCTGACGCACCGGTTTTTAATACTGAAAAAAAATTAATTGATGTATTTAAGTTGTCATTGTGTTAAAATCCTTTAAATATTTGATTCCGTAAAATAATGCAATAATGTTTCGGCAAAAGAAACCAGTATCTCAAATCAATATTTCGTGTAAGATAATTAACAAGTTTATATTACTCTGCTTTCAGTTGCATCTTACGCATTATAATTTTAATTTGTGTAATATTATCGTCAATAACAACAATAATTTCAAAAAATCTCTAAAAATGCATTGAAAAACGTTCGTAATGGACTTACATTCTTGATGCGCACTAGCAACGTAAGCCAAGTCGTCGTAATGAACAAGATCATAGCCACCGAGATTCGTTAGTTCCGCGTCGGAATAGCCTAACAGCATTTTTCCTCTCTGATCCATCGTCACAAGCGCGAGATCCAGCTTGTGCTTGCTTTTGAACATCACTTCCTTCTGCGGCACCTCCAGAAGCGAAGGAGGTCCGAACGGCGTGCACAGAGCAAATAGCGCAAGCGGCGGCTCTTCCGTCTTCCGGTTTTGACCGTGAAGTATCTTAACTCGACCCCTGATGTCCAGACGCTGCAATGAATTAATAATTGTTACAATAAATATAATATTTTGAACTCGGGAGATTTGTAATTAATAATCAAATAGTTAATTTTTGCAAATGTTATCCGTGAAATTATGATACAAAAATATCATCTAGCAAATAAATTATGAATTTTAATTATTCAATAAATTTTTTAGTTTTATGAGGCCTTAATTATAATGATTGAAATAATGTTACAATATATTAAAACGTCTATAAGCGTCAAATTAACATTGTTAAATACAAGTATTACAGCACAAAAAACTTGCGTCGGCCTAATAGCATATTTATTCAATTATTTTAATTATTCAATTTATATAACAATATCATGTGCAATCGAAACTCTAAGCACGTTATATTAATAATGTTCAATGTCAATGTTCCTATGTTCAAGTAATTAAAATTCATAGCTTAGATACAGAGCTAATTAAATCAAAGAATAATTAATGAGCCCTTTTAAAAGCATTAATATGTTATTATAATTTTATAAAAATATTTTTTACACCCTTCTTTATTATTATTATATTACGTTTTTTAGAATGCGTCTCTCATAGTTTATGGGAGGAAACATTTCGCATAACGTCTGATGATGGGTGCGGATGACAGATCGAGGTCGCCCGCGGTGTTCGTAAGAGAACAGAAGGTTCGACGTAGATCCTCAGCGCAAAAAAAGGAGCGTACAGTAGCTAGGTCGACCCGGTGCATCCCGTCGCGCGAGGGATACCGCCAAGGGCGGAGGCAGGCTCCCGAAGGAGGCGAGCCTCTTGCGCCGTAAACTCTTTTACGATTACAGTTTCATTTTCATAAACGTCAAAGCGGCACCGTTTTTGCCCGAACTCCTCGAGACGCACCGCGGAACTTGTCGGCCGCGGCGAACCAACGAACGCGGAACTCCACTCGCTCTCGTCCCCGTCCTTTGTAGGATAAAACCGCGCCGTCCCGTGTCCTCCGCCGCGCGCGTTCGCGGTGTGTGTTTGCCGTAAGATAATTAGTGTTTTGCCGCGTCTTCGTACCCTCCCTTCCCTTCGCTCTTCCACTCCTTTCTCTCCCCCCCGAGGAGAGCCTGGTTTTGTTTGGCCCTTGATTTATACCTTTTCTTGAACGCCGTCGGGACAACGGTACCAACGATGGACAGCTTGGCCGCCCGGACGAATTATCGTTTCAATCTCCGCCGCGCTGTCACGGTTCATTGGCTGGGCCTATGATTATACACGTCCAGCCTTTGCACGGGGGAATGTCGGCCCCGCAGCCTAGATTTAAGGCTGTTGACGTAAGTGCTATTCGAAATTCTCGGAGAAATTTCATAAACTCGGAGAAAATTCGTAAACACCGGATGTTCCGTCGAAAATAGATTTAAATTAAGGCCGAAATTAAATAGCAAACTTGTGTTTAAATTAACTGTACTTTCGCATTATTACGTACAACTAAATAAATTGCAATTGCAATTCAGTTGTATTCAAATCGTATGAATTTCTGCAAAATTACGGAAAGATCCTTCCCGTGTAAAACACTTGGTGCGCAACAATCTTGTACGTGCCTTCCCGGTTTTGCTCGGCGGCAGGTCGAGAGGGTAAGTAGGAAACAAGCCAGGGAGGAAGGATCGGAAGAGACGGTGGACGAGAAGGTTGGTCGATGGTCGGAAAAAAAGCAATTACGCGAGAGCAGGGGAAACGGTGGCGGCGCGAGCGGGGAAGAATTCGCTCCTCTTCTCTTTATGACAGTGAAATTATTAATTACTGTTTTGTATGCCGGCACATTGCTTTTGTAACCGTGAAGGAACGTCGCCCTGGCTCCTACCTGGCTTAATCTCCTTACCCCGAGGCAACCCGGCACACACATGCCATTTATTGTAATTACCTGCCGCAAACATTTTCAGATCATTTATGTGCTTTCGCGAAAGCAAGCGGAGCGCCTAGAATTAATTTCGATTGCACTCGTAACACCTTGTCGTTTCGGAGCAAATATATTTTATAAATAAATTAACATAAATCAGTCATTAAACTTTTACACTTATTAATTTTTCAATTACTATTTTCAATTGTTTGAAAAATTAAAATTTTATATAGCCAAATTCGTTTTTGTCGATGAATTGTGTGCTAGCTGTACAATTAAAATTTTAAAATATATAAACCGAAATGCAGAACAAAACAATGCGACATAAAGGTGTGTATACGTACCAGAAAACCGGATGTATTGTCCAGGAGACAACGGAAGCGAACCGTGAAACTGCGCTCGAGTAGATGACAATGCTGGGGCGAGAGTGCATCGTGTAACGGCAAACTTGCGCTTTCGGCGGGCAGGAAAGAATTCCACATTAATTGCCGCTGTAATTCCTCTCGGTCTTCGCTGTGCACCAATTCGTAGACACTTTGATGGACGATGTCAGACTGAAAAAAAAAAAGAGAATATTTTGTTAATATTACACGTTTTCAGCTATAAATCTTACAGTTGTCTATTTCCAATTTTAAATAAGCTAAACAAGCTTTTCTTGTTTTTTAATATTCTTTTGCGTATCACAATGATTTTCTGCTAACATAAAGAAAAATAACATTCGCTTATTCACGGTATACGCAATACAGATTTGATTGAGTCCATACATAATTAACGCTCGTTTATTCGCAGTTTAGATACCGACTATAAAACGAGTTAATAATAGTCCTCGAGTTCTTTACTTCGCGAGTACCTGACATTCACGTTTATCCAATCTAAGAATTCGTGCATACATTCTGTCGTGTGTCACGAACGTGCGCGAACCGAGCCATTATTTACGATTAATTCTTCGACTACCGTTTTCTTCGTGTCAGCCTCGTCGGAATCTCGCTTACGTTAACTTCATACGGGGATCACAGTGCGTAACAGATCGTCGTAAAACAGTCAGATTTGTCCAAACTTAAAATAAATTAGAAGTAGTTTCTGTAAAATTTATTAAGCTATTCCGCACTAAAACCATCATTTATTAAGGCAGAAAAAAGATATCTCTGAATTTTAATCACTTTGAAATACAATAGTATTAAAAGACTAATTAAAGAAATTCTAGAAGTTAAGTGTTTCAAAAAATTTGCAAAATTCTGAATATTTTCGAAAACATTGTCAAATCTACATTTTATTAAAAAATTATAAAAAAAGAAATATCATTTATAATTTTATAAATAGCTATATTAAAACATTCATAGTAAGATAACTTTGTGTGATGTCTTTAAATTAGAACCGTAAACACATTTCAAAGTACAGATATTTTGAAAATACTAGAATAATATTGCAGAAATATACTGAATCCAAAATCTAAAATCACGCTTTACTAAAAACTCTTGGCTCTTTCTTGAAAAATTAAAATTAAATAAACATTGCATATCTCATTGTTACAAACAAATTATATTTCTTCGTTGATGCATTAAATAATAATTTATAGAATATTAAGATTTTGCAAAAATACTAATTACACTAATAAACAGTTTTTTTTATTGAAATCATGTTTTACTAGAAAAAAATTAAAATTTGTTTTTAAGAGTTTTATTAACCATATCATTTTTAGGTCCCTGTTAACAGCTTTACATTATAATCTTCCCAACAGCAGAGTGGCGCAGTGGAAGCGTGCTGGGCCCATAACCCAGAGGTCCGTGGATCGAAACCACGCTCTGCTAACATCTTTTTTTTCTCTTAAAATTAATCATATGTATTATTTTTAAATATATATATACATATTTCTTAAATTTATTTTAATGCAATTTATAATTATTGATTTTTGCTGACATTATTGTTCCACATATTACGAACAATACTCTATCTTTACATAAGTCTTTCAATTTTGCAATGTTTGCAAAATTTCTAAATTTTACATGAAGAAATTGTCATTGATTTATATCGATAGCATTATAAACCAAAATATTGTTAATTTAAAAATTTATTAATTTGCAAAAAAATCGGTAACATTAACAAAATTAATTCAAAATCTTTTATTCTTCAACAAAATAACTTTATCGGGATAAAAGCATCTTGTTAACAATCTAATATATATCTATTCTAATATAAATATATTTTAAAGCAAAAAATATCGAAGAATTGTTAGAGTATCGTAAGCACTTCGAGGTAAAAGTTTAGATATTATTGCCAAAATTCGCGATTGCTTTCTTCAAACGCTTCGCACAACACGAATTAATGCCATTATAAAGTTAAAATGGAAAAACTTGAGAAACGGCGAGCACGATCGATGCTTTCTCGCGCGAACGGCGTCGTCGTCGACGTCGGACGTACCGTTCCGCGCAACTTTTCTCGCAGCTCTCGTAACCAGCAACGGCGCGGTTAAACATAGAAGTCGTGAGATCGCGGTGCAGCTGATATACACCTAGACACGAACGTAAGTACGCCCGTTGTAACGCGCGAGATACACCGAGCAAGCTCGCGGTCAGCAAGCGAGCTCGAAACGTAGCAGCTCGGAAGTCGCTTCGTATCGTTTTCTATCCGCTGTGATTTATTATATTATTCGCGAGACACCGAGAACTCGGGCTGACAGGCATGACCAGGTAATGGCCAGAAGAGAGAACGAGTCAATTCGATCTGTTCGAGAGCTCCTTGAATCCGGTCTAGGTTCAAGCGCAAGAGGGGCTGCACAGGGGAGAAACGACGGATGCGTGCACACGGCGCCGATTATCGGATTAAAAGTCACGCGCGCATTACACTTATCCGCTTCTAGCTCGACCTGGCCGAGATCGCTTTCTGTTACGCGCAGGCCAGTGATGCAAAGTACAAGGTGCTCGAGCACATTCTTTGAATACCGATACGTGAATATTTTTGCCACGAACATATATAATTTATCTAGGTGTATTTTTTGCAGTACCGATTCTGTAACTCGACTTTCGCACATATTTCATAATTCTGTGTCCAAAGTTCCATCACACGATGTGACGATACCATTCTATTGATTTAGATATGCTGTAAATTATTTGTCTTTTTTGTGCTCCTTTTCGTGAGTAGAGAGATTATTATTATAATTAAAAAAATTAATAAGATAAACGCTTTAATTATTTCGAGATGCACGAGCTAAATTCAGCTGGTTATACATAACGTAGAAAATTGTGTTTCTCTCGTGCGCGGGCTCATCGCTCTTGCCGGAGACTAGTTCGGATTAATTATGCGCGATAAAGTGCGTCGAACACGTGTAGTTACATGTACCCTACGCGAGCTTGTGTCGCAGTACGCGACGTCACGACCGATCAGATATTTTCTAAAATAATGCCACTCCGTTTGTCGTACATCCTACGTTCAACGATGGGTCTCTTCCTGTTTTAGCACTCGTATCATCCCTGAATGCTCGTTGCGTTTAGTTTATCTTCTGGCCGATATAAAGATTACATCCGAACTCAAAGGAATGTAAAAAATCTGCTACTTAATAATTATTGCAATAATATAATAATTATAAATTAATTAATTATGATTTTAATTCGCAGCGAAATTTCGCGAGACAGTTGCTTTAAATATATAAAAATATTTTACATCTAACATGCGTATTTATCACGAGCATCTGTTCGTGACACAAAAAATTTTATTTTAGAAATTATGATACGGCCGACCAATACTCCACGCGTACTACTTGACGCTCCTTCCAGCGCAAATTAAAATATCGCCGCAATAAAAAGGCCGAACACGTAACGCGCTCGAACTCGAGGCGAATGAAATAATGTACATTAATGTGTCATCACCCTATATATAAGTTTATTAAATTCATTAACGATGCGTGCACGGCTCACTTAAGCTCCGAGCGCAGTGACATCGAGGCTCGCGTCGCGCGCGCATACATCGCGGCACGGTGAATTATAATTGCGCAGGCTGGATGCAAAAATCTAGGAGCATTTGATACGAGCGCAATCTCATCGAGGGACGCTTCTCTCGGCGTGCTGCCGCCGATCGTAAAACTTCGAATCTCAATAAATATGGTGAAAAGGGTTTCCGACGAAACTCGCAGGTAAGCGAGAGAGATGGGAGTCCCTGCGAGGAGGCAAAGCGAGTCCCCGGCTCGCCGTGGGATCCAATGAATTCGAGGCACAGAGCCGTTTCCCTCCTTTTTCTTCTTCTTCTTCTTTCTCGTCTTCTTCTAGCTGCAACCCCCGCTGCGAGCTCGCGAGAGCCGCTCTAATTTTAATTAAGGGTTACACACGATTTCCGTGGTAATTGCCGTCCGTACCTGGATACGCAGTGAACGTGTAATTGCTCGACTATATTCCTCTTTCGTCCTGTGTCGTCCTTTCGTTTCCACCGCGGTACGCGTGTATATATCAGGACGAAAATAGACTCACTTGTAATTCTCATTGATACACGACACGGTCGATTATTCCTGCGCGCTACTAAAACGGCTTGTTTATTTCGCGGTTGATCGTAGAGTTTTATCAATGAGGATAAATAAATTTTTCTTTCCATTGGATATTTGATGCCTTGTAGAATTCAATCCTTTCGAATTTATAATTCAGTATTTATTAAAAGATTGATTTCAATTTTTTAAGCTATAATTATTACATGCAATTAGAAGTTAAAGAATTTTAATGAATTAAGCTGCAAACATGGATAACAAATTCATTTCTTGTTTAATTAAGCTTCATCTCAACAAATTTAAGATTTAGATGCCACAATATTTACTAATAGATATAAAAAATTTGCAAAAAAAACTGAGAGAAAGAGAGACTAAAAATTTTAATATAATTAAGTCAATTTCAAAATCTCTAAAGAATACACGGGCAATATGCATTTTGTGTCACGCAAATATAATAGAACTAATTCCATGATTGTATTGAATAGAATTATGTTTATGATGTGCTATAAATTATAATCGCAATGAATAACCAATTTGTTGTTTATTGCGCTATTGTTCATTGATTGCCGTTATTACCTTTTGCCGTTTAGTTTAGAGAAGAATACCGGGTAGAGTTTTCTAGGATACGTTGTTTTGCATAACGTGGTCGAGGTCAGGCGGTGTATTTTTAACCCCCCCAACTATATATGCGGTCCGCTGCGCGCACAGTCGCATTCGATCTAATACTATCGCCGTTCGTCGATATTCCAAATTGTACAAGCTCTCTCGCGTCGACGAAAACAAATAAACGCCGGGGCGCGATTTGCCGACGTATCTCGCGCGCGATTCCGAGCGATTATCCAAGTCCTTCATTAAAATCATCGATCGATAGCGGCAGGCCGAAGTGTAAATTGCCCTTAACGCCACCGCGCAGGACTTATAAACGGCTCACAATCACATCTTACGTCGTAATAGTTTGTCGTCACGTACCTACGCATAATAAGGCCTCTCCAATCTGGGCGATCGCTCTCGTTAAGTGGCCTAATCACAAATTATATTTTAATCGCTGCTCGATATAGGGCGCCCTCTCTCTCTCTCTCTTTCTCTCTCTCTCTCTCTTTGCCGCCCAGGTCGACTTGATGAGGATATAATTGCATGCTCACGTGCCCGTGCTTCTTACGCAAATTATAATCGGACCGTGTCAACCGTCTCTGACAAACGTCAAAGGACGGCCCTAAGGAACTCTGATTCGTATCAGAAGAATAATCAATGTAATTTCACCCCCGTCTTCTCCCCCCCCCTGTATGCGTCTTTCTCCGCCCTGTTAATGTCATTACGTTTTCTTGGAAGCGCGTTTCGGCGAATTGCAAAAGCCTTCCCGCTAGTGATACATATTAAACGTTCTCGAACGACGCTGACTGCTATTCCCCGCTCCGTTATCGACGTTGCGGAGACGAGCGTAATTTACACGTGCGTTTTCTGATGTGTTAATACGTATCGCGCATATATGCTTTACATATCAGCTCGATCGACAGAACAAATGCAATTTCCGAAGCTGCGGCGTGGTGTTTTATATGTATATTATTGCCAGCGTCGGAGTGAGCTTGTGCTTCTTTTTTTTCTTCGCCTTATCGGATTTGCAGAAAAAAGGTTGCGCAGCACGCGGAAAGTTAATGAATTCAATAGCGGATACAATATTAGCTCCACAATATTAACAGAATAATTACAGATATCCTTCCGATCGACTTAGTCGAGTTAATCGTGTGCAGCCCACGAATCGGTATTACGAGGGTTCGTGCTGAGTTGCGAGATGCAGCTATCGAGCGTATAAATTATATAGCACCGTCGCTGACTACATATATATATATATATATATATATATATATATATATATATATATATATACATATACCGCCATTGTCTACGTTTTAATTGAACGTACCTGATCGCGCAACAACGGCAAATTTAATACCTTTATCACGGGAGCTTAGAAAACGACGCGAGCGTCTGGCGCTTCTCATACAGGATTTAATTACGTGTGACAATATAATAAGATCTGATACGAGCGTAGCCCAACGCGTTGCATCACGCGCTGTTGGTATTTAATTTTTCATCACGCGGGATTTGCATGCAATAAGTAATGCAAAATAGTTACAGAGCTTTGTTATTATGAAGCCCGAATTAAAATATGCGCGCCATTATCTGTGATTTGAATAAATTTACCCATCAATCGGAGATATGACAAACAGATTTTCAAAAGAAGAGTTTAAATATGACGGCGAGTAGTGAAAATTGCATATTTACATTGTTTTGTGCTTGTGACGATACTATCGCGTGGCGTGCAATGAACAAAACAAATTCTTCAGTAAAAATTCTTTATAATATTCACGACACAACTATTTGCACGACGAATATTTAGATAATCATTTAATCGTTTGTATATTCGTGCAAACTCATCTCGCATCTTCACATGTTTTTAGGCGAACTAATTAATTAAAATACTGGTCAGCCGCGTGCGAAACGTTGCTTCTCCGTTGCTCCGTCGTTCTTCTTTCTTCCTCTCTCTCATTTCCATTCTCGTTCTTTACGTCCAGACAACGTTTATCTCTTTTTCCCGCCTTTTTTCCGCGCTCACCGGGCTCGAGAGAGGCCAGTCACCGACGGACGGCGGCGACGACGGGCCACGATCCGGTAAGGTCCGTCCGTATAATGTTTGTTACTATTGTTCGTTTAAATAATCTCGAAACATGCATCCGCGGGGTTGCGGTAGACGCGGTGCGAGAGAGAGAGAGAAGGAAAGAGAGAGAGAGAGAGAGAGAGAAAGAGAACGAGGCTCGCGCTCGCGCGCGGTCACGGATGGCTTTACGATCGGCCCTCGTCGTTAATTAAGAGCTTGTAATTATTTAGTGGTGGACGCTAGCGCACCCCCGCCGGCATCGGCGCGGCCTGAGCTCTCCCTCGGCCGGAGAGACTTGATTTACATTCCTGCGAAGAATGCGTCGGCCTCGCCTTCCTTCGCTCTATTTTCTTTTTCTACTTCGCAACACCCCCGCGCGCGCCCGTCCGCTCGCCCTCGCTCTCCTCGCTCCCTCTCGCGCGTCCTGCTGCAGGCTACTCGTCCGCCTGTATCTCCTTCTCCGTCACTCCTTTCTCTCACGGCCCGGTTCGGTTCATCCTCGTTTTTCATTTCGTCCCTTGAACCCTCTTCGTCGGCTCTTATTTCGCAAACACGTGAGAGACCTGGCCGTCGCGCATCGCGTCGCGTCGGTGACATGATTTGAGCGGGATCGGTGAACTTTCGTGCTGAAGTGCTACCGTGAGAAATACTTTGCGCCGAAAGATTAAGCGAAAAAAATTCATTCCCATTTGAGAAGAATTCTTTCGGAACCATTTATACAACAATTTGTCTATAACACTTGTGAAAAATTTATAAGAAACGTTCCATTAAGCATAGCATTTTTCTTTACGCAAATTTAAATTTCTTAGCTTTCAATATTTACAGTACTTTTGATCCAAAAAAATTTCTTCCAGATAAAATGGCAAGAAAGTTGCCAAAATTTTTGTGTCGACATAATTATTACTTTTGCCCGTCTTCTGTTCCTGACACGTTCGATTTATAGAGATTCAAATGTATCTGATCACTTTCGATCAAATTGCTATGCTATTATAACATGTTTCATAAAATAAATACAAAAAAAAATATGCAGTATGATTCGATAGATTTAATACACATCGAGATATTTAGAAATTATGTAAGCGTCAAGCGTCAAATGTACAAAAAGTAAGGACACCGTGGTACCAACGTGTTAACACGTGACAGATGATGTATGAGCTCTTCGAGATGCGTGTACCTATCGATTTATGAATTATTGTTGCGTTTAACGTTTCCATATTTTCTTATCCCGAGGAATATCGATCAAGAACATCATGTTACATTATAAATCATGTATGCTTTACTCTATCAATGGTCTTTAGACACGATCATGAGACAAACATTGCAGCAGAATACCTAAATAGAACGTCGCAAATTATTTACTTATATTTTCCATAATACAAAAAAAAATTAAATATGCACCTTGTAGAATAAAAATTTATAAATTGTTTCTCTTTGTAATGACAATTAAAAATTGAAAAGAGAATGAAAACGCAATTATTTTCGTGAAATTAAATGAATATCGACGTGAGTTAGTTACTTGAGTTTACTTGAGGATTAGTAGAGCATAGTGCAATATTGATTAAAAAAAGACAATGTCACTGTGACATATACGACATCCTTAATTATCAATGTGCTACTTACATCTTTCGATAAACAGTAATGTGCAATTTTTTGCAATGGAAAAGTACGTGTTTTGCAGCGGAAATTCTCCCGCAGTCGTTCGTGTCGCATTTTTGCGAAATAATAACAGCGATTTAACATGTTCAGATGACATCTCAATCTCCGATAGCCCGGGAATAAGATTCCAACATAATGACAAAGTTGACGGATGCTCTAGTACATATAACTATAACTACAACAAAAAACCATATAGCGAGCCGGATAGAAAGTTGAAAAAGCGTAGAAGAAAGAGGGTTAATTAACCGCTCTTGGGCATTGAAGGAAGTAATAAAAACCCGGGTTTGCACGAGCGCGGCGGGATTTTGACTTCGCGAGAGCGAGAGAAACGGAGGGACAGGGAGCGAGAGAAGGAGGACGTCACACGGAGGCCTAGAGTTATCGATCGTACGCGTCGTATCCTTGCGCCGTGACAAACGAGCGCCGCGTCGCGAGGAGGGCCGCACCGGCTCGCCCGTCGAACTTGAAAATCGTTCTCGCGATATTTCAGTGTCAGCGGAGGCAGGTACCGAGGGCACCGCGGGTACCCCTGGTGGTACGCCCGGGCACCGACACCGCGACGGCGCTGCCGAATAAATCCGGCCGGACACCGGGCGAGACCCCCGATGGAAACACGATTCGGCCGCAATCAAAGGACCGGCTACAAATTGAAACAAATCAGCCGGATAATCATAATTAATCCGCGACCGTGCATTAATAATCGCGCGCGCCCGAGTCTCCGACCCGGCTCGACCCGTCGCCAGCGACTCCTCTATCGCAACCACGATCGCGTCGTCGTAGGCGTCCCGACGTCGCGAGAATACCGATGACTGTAAAAATTTGTGTGTCTTGTGTAATTAAAACTTTAATTTATTGCGCTTATCTCCTTGTTAATTTATATAGTTTGTAAAGATAATAGAAGAATCGATACTATAAATTGAAGGAGTGTTGATAAACTGCTGGAAGTGCCTGTAACAATAGTAGAAATATAAAAATAAAATAGATGAACGGTTTGATATTACGAGGCAAAGGTTATATATATAATTATCGTTCACATGAAGAAGTGTCTGTATAAATAATGAAATAAATAGGAAAGATTTCAAACTTCAAGATCCTTTTTATGTTTATATGACGATTAAAGAAGGGAAATTTCAGACGTGATAATTCCTAATATTTGTAATTAAAAATTATTATACAAAATAATTAAAAAATAAAGTTACTAAAATAATCATACATAATTGAAAAATAATATCTGCGTTAATTCGTCACATAATTATCACCCACTACTGTCATAATTACCCTAATTAACTGTACATAATTCTTTATTTCCGCTTCGACCTTTTCTTTTATCTCCGATAACGCATTCGGACGCGCGATGTCATCATGGCCGGTTGCATCTTTTCAGCTCTATACGCTCCGCGACGAGTGGCTCTTCGCTTAACGTCTGCAAGCAGCCCAGGCGCTCGCAATGGCTACGTAAAATGTGCGCACACACTCGACTTCGTGCACCGGAACTCACACAGGTACGCCGTAGATGCGCGATGGAACAACGCAGCTTCGAAGATGAGCTCTCAATTACACGGGAGAATTATGAAGCTGCGGCGCTTGGTCGATTTGCTCCCCCCCCCCCCCTCGCTCACGGGTCCCGATTGCGATTCTTTGTAATCTCCCCACGTTACCGCGCACGGGCCGAGAAAAGGGGTGAAAGGCGAAAGTGCTTCGGGGCAGCCCGATTGTGTCTTCATTAGCGACTATTAATTGTCAAAATGTGCCACATAATTCAGTTCGCGCGTGGGCTCGCTCTCTCGCTCGCGCTAGACCGCCGTATATATTTAAGGCTAACGCGCTCAATTGATTTTTGCCGTGGGAGGAGAGGGGGGGGGAATGGGCCCCCGGGGCCCCAACTCCTCGGTGAATCATCCGTGATATCTACGGGGAAACGTTGCGGCCGGTGCGGCGCCGGGACGCCGCCGATGTTCCAAGGGAACGCGCGCGCAGCTAGTCGGACGCGGGTAATTGCTAATGGGTAATTAATTCCGGAATAAAGACGGGACGACTCGGCTCTTGACCTCTCCTCGACGCAGGTACGCTACGATTCTCAACAACAGAGACGGAGAAAGGCAAGCTTGAAAGCGACGGCTGTAAAGACGGCGCAGAAGAGACGTCGTTGACTATTCGATCTATTCCGAATGATCGAATGAGAAAGAACAGAAGTAAGGGAAAAAATCGAAAGATTAAGTTGTGAAATCTGCTGCGAAAAAGTTAATAAAAATATGGTTGAGAAAATTGTAGAGATCTTTGGAAACAAATGCACATTATATATTTTTGCTCGCGAAATTATTTGAAAATTATTTGTATTCTCAAAAAATTGAAGTTAAGGATTGTTTGATATTCAATCCGCTTCAGTTTTTTACAATTTTTAATTCTCTAAACTTTCATAATCCTCTTGCGCATGCCGTAAAGTCGATCAATTATTCATTTTCAACATTCTTGTTAGCAATTATCTTCTTTTAAGTGGCCGCACATGATCGATAGTAATTTACTTTCCTGCAGCATATATGTAAGTTTGCTGCGAGGCAGCTTTATTGCACTCGCCGGTATGCCAAAATATTACGCACGATAATGTAAATGGCGTCAAGATTTATTCGCGTCCACGGACAAGCGAGATTTACAAGAAAATGGCTGTTCGATTTGCGGTACACGCGTCATGTGCCAGAAGGTAACGTATTGCCGTCGTCGCCGTTGCGTTTCGCGTACGATTTTTTGCAGGCGCTCGTTGCCGTTTTGCCGTCTCCTTTGTCTTCATATCATCACGGAAGCGTCCTTCTGATTCACCGAGAGATACGCACAAAGGTACGAGCATGTTCCCTTTCAAAGTCACGTAAGTCGCGATCTTTTAATATTTCAAACATTAACAAGAAACGCGGACGCACGCTTTCCTCCAGGCTGTACATTCTTTATGCAATTACGTCCACTTTCGAGCGCAACTTGTATGTCTTGTATTTCCGCAACTATCGCAAACATTTTCAATCGTCGACGAGACGCATTAAGTCGCAAGATATTCCATATCTTGCATTTTTCGCAATATTCGATCTTATATTTTTCATTTGCAAACTCACTGATTGATTTGGGATACACTCTTCCTCGAAGAAATCAGAGACAAGTGTTCCGTGTAAAAACATGCAACAGTTCAAAATTGATTGAACTAAAAGCTACCTTTTTATTCACTCTTTTTAATAAGCAAAACTATTCTTACCTAAAAAAACGCAACATTTTTCAATTGCACATTATGCGCGAATTGTTAAATCTTAACGGCTAATCTTCGATAAAGGGCTACTTACACTTTAATTCATCTCAACGTCACTTAATTATTTTCAAACCACCTACACCATGCGATTACGCGCGTATACCTTTGTGCCGCATAATCCGTGGATACCCCACGAAATAATTCATCACTAGCGTGACACATGTCGTGCGTTTGAGCTCTTTTTGAGTCCTAAATCACGCGGGCGACATTTCACGCGCCTAACGACAATTAATACGCGATCGCCGCTGCAGATACAGTAAACAAGGTAATGGCGAAGTATAATTCACTGTCGTCTTCATGGCTAAGGCGTTATCGCAAAAAAAATTTTTTTTCTCAGACTTACGGCGAAATCGCGAGAGAGATTTAGTGGCACAGAGCACCGAGTACTATTATTACTTCTTATAAATTGCATCTTTACCCCCAACAGATGTGCATTATTAAGCTGTCTGATGAATTTCGTCTTGTGTGTGGCTGTAAGTATTTATGCAAATTGTACGTACTGCCATCAGGCGTTAACAGAGCGATCCATTATTGCTTTACGACTATCATTATTAATATTATCGTAATTTTTATTTTATATCCTCACGGCCTGCCGTGATTAAACTTGTCATCTCAACGAGATTGATCTTCAACAAGCCAAATTGCATTCCACATCAGTTGTAATTGATTTTGTTGCGAAATATTGAATTTCCACACGATAGTAATTAAATTTTGAAGAAAAAGAAACAGAAATTTCATTTTAATAAATATTTTGACGAATGCCAAAACTCTTTCGCTGCACTATTCATCGCTTTATTCGCGAAACAAGAAATAGTTAAAAGGTCTTCTCAGAGTAAATATGAAATAGTACGTCGCACGGCGAAGCGGGTTCACCCCGAAGAGAGCCTCGCCTCTATCTCGATTCAAGGTCTCTTTTCCCTCCGTCTACCTCTTTTTTCTCTTTCCTCTCCTCTCTTCCTGCTTTCCTCTCCCCCCGTTCACCGGCGATAAGCACCCTTTGACCTTTCAGTTAAGTTATTACTTTTATCCGGCGCGGGTCACACAGGGCATAAAGGCTCGTTGAGCATCGAATCGACTCTATCAGTCCAATTAAGCGGCGTGCCGGCCGCGCGAACAATTGCGAAACTGCGTCCCGATCCTAGCCCCCGCGTTCACAAGGGCACCCTTGCACCCTTCGCCCGCTTTGTCGCGAGCTTTTTTATATTTCTCGCGTGAGATACGGAACTAAAGAGCCGGCGCGCGCGCGACGCAGACCAGGCTCGTGAATTACACGAGAAACATTGTCGGCCGACGCTGTCATTACGCGGTTTTTCCCTCGTCGCGAGCCACCGTAAGTCTGCCGGCCCACTCGCTGTCGGTCTCGAGCTTTCCGCGAGCGGAATTACGGGGCCGTGTAATCGCGTCGTCCGAAACGCCCATCGCGATTACGTCGACTCGGATGCGGCGGTCATCGAGTCGCGAAATCATCGCGGCCACGCTGAGCGTCGCGTGCGGCCGCGCGATCACGGTCGAGCGGGCGAGGGTTACGTTAGGGCTGCGATTGGGATTTCCTCGCGTAGATTGTGACGGATGGATGAATATGGATATAAAGCGAACCGGAACTCAAGGATTCAGCGCACGAACGAAATATTATTTGCGACTAGAATAGATTTTTAAATTGCACGCTTGTCTCATTTAACCGAGATACGATTCTTGGGGAAATCTCAGCAAATATAACGTATATTACGAAAAAAAAAAAATAAATAGCAGATGCCTGAGAAGGAATAAAAGTAGGCGCTATTAATCATGCGAAGAAATTTTGTAACGTCATTCTTTATCATTTTAAGCAATTTTCTTCACAAAAGATGTGGAAAACCGTCTAGACATAATGACTGTACAAAAGTCAACTAATGTGAGACGTAATGCTGGATACTACGAGTCAAGGGGGTGTATCAGATGAAAAAAAAAAATGCTATAACGAGACGCCCATTTTCCTCGAGTGCAGAGCTTCGTGCGAAGTCATCGTCCTTGTTTTTCTCAATATATACGGTACCGTTGCGTGCATTGTTACGTCTCAATGGATACTCGCACGGAGTTGGCGTAATAATTCGAGCTTGTTAAAGAATACGGATGAAGGGTCTTTCAATACGATTTCCAACACGTACTCCGTAAAATCCGCTTACGAGAAACGTTGTGAGATTCCATCGCGATTATCGGAAAATCTACGCGCGCGTCACGAAACAAGAAATGTAAAATATGAGCTCGCGCGAATAAATCAATATCGGGAGACTTGAACAACCGGTGTCATTCTATGAAAGTAGAAAGATGAATGTATCCTAATGTTTTTCTTCTATCTTAATTTCAAGTTAATATCAATTCTATGATTCTGAATTCTTTAAAATAATTTTTTAAAGCAATATTCGGCAAAGTTAATTTTATTAACAATTATTTATATCTATATATTTATTATATCATTATATTAAATAAACCTTATCCACAAGCTTTTTCAAATACTTCTTCTTTCTTCTCATATCTCTAAGCTTGCTATAAAAGCTGAAGCAAAATATTGAAGATTTGATATATGTTTTCTCATAGAGAAATATTTTAAATTTCAATAAATTGAAATAATTTTTTCCAAGACAAATATATTAATATTATGCACAATTTGTATTTCAACGTGTATCTAAATAAAAAGGACGACACACTGATGTAGCATATTTTTTCCCACAATTACATTCTCGCGGATTTCAGCAAGAAGTCGATCCAACTTCCGTCATTCCCAGCAAAACCGGGGCGAATGATTTCCGTTGGTGATTTAGAACGCATACACACACACGCATCGCGAGCAATATTTAGAAGGAAATCTAGAACGCTCGTATAACAAACCACTTCTTCAATTTTTTTTTTTTTTTTTTTTTTTGTTGTCTCGGATATGCGGTCATCGAGTCAGAAAATCATCGTCCGCTATTTTCTGCAATTCATACTCAACGCGTTCGCGTGCGCCCTGTATAGAGAGTCATCGGCTCGGGAAATCATCATCCGTCATTTTTTACAATGTATGCACATTGTGCTCGCGTGCGTGCCTGAGTCCCTGTGTACCGAGGGGGCTCGACGGTATTATGCCGGGTAGTCGAGTACCTATCCCCCGTATAGATGGATGATTCTTTAATGCGCTCTCGCGTGGGTGGTCGGCGATAACGCGATCAGATTGGCAGTTTTCCCAAAACAGAGAATTCGATATAACGCTCGTATGTTTTTCAACTGCAGAGACCTAATCGAAAAGCTCGTATGTTATATCACTCATCCAATACAAATCCACTTGCGCGGATAAAATTAATCTTTTAACCGAGAATGATTATTTTTTATTCGCTGTGCACGAATTAATATCAATAAATCGTATCAAAACACACGAACCACTATCCATAAGTTGTTTACCGCTTTCGTTCGCTTCGGCGAACGTAGAAACAGTCTGAATAGTCTCGTGACCGATTGAGTAGAAATCCGATCTCGTGAGTTCGAGAAATTTGGGACCCGCCGCCACCTCGCGCGACGCGTCATTAAATCGGAGGATTCGAATGGGCCGATCGAACGCGACGGAACCCGCCGTTAAGAACGCTCTCGCCGCCGTAGCGCAAAATCAGTTTCCAGTTTCCACGTTGTGTACACAATGCTCTCGCGTGGAACCAATAGCCCGCGCCGGGACTGTGGTTACACATAGCCGCTTTATCATTAAGGGGAAACCTCGGTGTTCGAGCCGGGCCCATCGAAGTATTCAAATGATCGTGCACAGAAACGCCGGCCGCCGGTAGCAATCGAATGTGCAACAGTGTGGATCGTAGTCTCGCAATTAGACTCGGTCTGCGCGGTGAATCGGGATCGGTATTCCGGTGTTCCCACACGCGGGAACGCGAGCCCGGGCTCCTCTCCCTTCCCGATCGCTCGATCGGCCGCATCGCCGCCGACGCGCCTTGAATAAAATTGCCGAGATTACGTCGCCCTTAGTAAGCCTGCCTGGCACGATTATCCGGTGTCATAATTAATTACAGATTGCGAGGAATACAAATCTGACGCTCGGCGTCTTCATATCGTTGTTGTTATTCGAAATTCGCATTGCATACTTGCGTATGCAAATCCGTGACAATGGCGCGCTAATCGGATTTTGCTCGCGATATAGAATTGGAATCGCGATATTTGTTATCTTATCATCTATAGAATATTAAAAATAACGCGTAATATCAAATTTAAATATTTCGCAAAAAGATGTTATTCTCAAAATAACTTGATTTATATTTTTTGAAGTCTGTTACATTCGTGAACGTTTCTAGCATCAGCTTCTCAAATTGTTTACAAGTCGTCACACATTTTTAGAAATTTGTAAAGTTTTGTTGTAAAAATTATTGCAAGCAGATTTTGCGTTCGAAAAGTCACGAAAGTAAATTAAGATTTTTCTACTCGAGCATCAGACAGATTTGTCTAAGCCACTCTACAACGGCGAAGCGTGCTGCACGATTGCGTCTATGACCCACTGTTGCTACTGAAAAATGTATGTCGGCCGTCAGTCCTACTAAAAGGGTACATTGTCTTGCGCAAGGGATGATGTTTGAGCAAACGTGACACGTACGGTAAACTTGACGGCGCTGGCGTGACTGCCACGTGTTGAGTATGGATATACGGTGACTGAAGATAAACTAACAACGAAGGTGAGCTACGTTTAGAATTACCTTGCAATAGAAGTCGGAGAACAAATGTACGAGCATTATCAATCGAAAAATACGTCGACTTTAAGCGCCAAGCTGTCAGATTTGTCGACAAAGAATTGTTCTTCGCACATTAAATTCTCATATCATGTTTTCGATAGCGCGACTCTAATGATTTCACAGTTTTGATTTTCTTACCAACGTTTTAGAGATTCAATAACTCAATTATAATTATTTAATAGTTGTGCGAAGATATTGAGTAACTTTTATGGAAAAATGTAAATATAAATTTTATATGATAAATATTTTTTCATTATTACATACAGCAGTAATATATTTATCGTATTTTAAATATAAATTTAAAGTCTACAATGTCTTGCTTATTTCTTTGCTGGCACGATATTTGGAATGAAAAATTCAAACATACCTGATGGAAGCCAAGGTAACTCTCTATGCTGTGGGTAGCGAAAAACACTTCCCCGTCGCAAGTCAGTATTAGCAGGAACCCGTTTAGTGCCTGAAACAGAAAATCAATCATATATTAGCATAATTGTACGTACTATTGTATAAAAATATTATATATCAACTAGATCGATTCATTATCGATGCAGATGAGAGACTAAATCCTCTATTAATCATCAGTCAAATAGAACACACGTAAAATTGTCTAAAATTGATCAGAATCGGAAACCGAAGGATTGCTCCGTTTACATGAGGGCAAAGTTCAAAAGGCTAATTCGTGGCTAAATTAAGAACACTGCAAAATATACGTTTAGACATTGTTAGACGTACACGTGAATACGCCCCTCGAGAATAGAACGGCGGCACGAGAACGAAGGGGTACGTTGCCTTTTCGAAATCGAAGGCTAGCATTTTGCGTTGGCGGCGTTAGTCGGAAACGTTCCGGAAAGTTTTCTCATTTGTCTGCAGATTCGATAGCGCTAAATGCCAAACGAGCGCTTACAAGTGTTCACCAAAATATCTATTATTATTATTACCAATCAATCTAAAGTTTTCTCAAGGGAGAAGAATATATTTTTACAACGTCATTCGATCAACAGGCATATTTTTCGAAGCGTTCTCAAAAAAGCAGGGAAAAATCAGCGTCCAAGAGGATTTAAGATAAATTCAAAATAAATTACCAATAATAAATTGAAGTTGATTAACCACTAGCAGTGGTTAAAGAAAGGAGAAAAAAGCAAACTTTGGAGCAAATGAATCTTGAGAATAAAGGCTACCGAGGCGGTGCACCGATAAGAATAATTCAAGGACGTAATCCGACGTGGCACACACGATTAAGCTTTCCGAAATACAGAGGCAATTTCGAGCCGCCACGCGAGAATAGTGCGGCGGCACGAAAACGGAAGGGTGCGTTGCCTTTCGGAAAGCGGAGGGTGGCGAGCGGTTGTTTCTGCCGGGGAACGCGTTGAAAACGCCCAGGGAAAGTTTTCCCATTTATCGGCAGTCCCGATACCGGCAAATACCAAACGAACTCTCCCTCCCCCTCCCCCTCCCCCTCTTTCTCTTTCTCTTGCAGCGGCTGAATGCGGCGCATCGAAGCCGAAAATATCCGTCCCAGTTTTAACAGTCTTCGGCTCGCGCACTACATCGGTCGAACGCGGGGTGGAAACCATTTAAAGCCTCGTCCGTTCCACCGTTCTGCGAGCTAAATGTGTATTGTTTTGTTTTATTTCGCAGTGGCGGTGCCAGGCACGCTAGACCAAGAACTTATTGTTCTGAAATATGGCGAGCTTACTCTGGAACCGGACGGAGCGCAAAAAGAATAACGAAAGTGTATCAATCGAAGTGTAAGCGTGCGAATTAATTTCCAGTTCATTTCCTACGTATTTTTGCTTTGACAGAAGTTTTATTTAAAAATATAACATAATTTTGAAAATGTGTACAATGTAGAAAATTATAAAATTGCGGTAAATAATGCTTCCTACAACATTAAAAAAAAAGAGTTTAAAAATAAAACCCCAAATTGATTGAAGAAATTGTAATTGAAAGAACAACTTATAACTTTAGAATACTTTATAGATTGAAATATTTATTTTCGTTGAAGATAAATTTCCGATTTCTCTATTTATACATTCTCGTCATTCTGTAACGTATGTGTGTGTGTGTGTGTGTGTGTGTGTGTGTGTGTGTGTGTGTGTGTGTGTGTGTGTGTGTGTGTGTGTGTGTGTGTGTGTGTGTGTGTGTGTGTGTGTGTGTGTGTGTGTGTGTGTGTGTGTGTGTGGATGGTCTGTAAAGGGTTAAGTCTGACGTATCTTCAGATTTTCCTGCTTCATCGCGCCAACGTGATGCACGCTCGTAAAGTTGCGATAATTACGGATATCTCGCGGCTTTCTAATCTTGGCTTCTGACACTCTCGCAAGAAACGTTCACGTACTTCGTAATATCCCATTATTCTCTAACATCAAATTTTGTTTCTTAGAAGTGAAGGGTTTAATCAAATTTGCAAAAACGTTTCTTTAAACAGTTATAGTTACGCATAAACTTCAAATCAATCTCTTCCAATAAAGTACACTTGCCAGTTTTGTTGTATCTGTCGTTAGAAAACGAATAAGATATAATGAGAATTATATTAGAAGTTTATGGAACTAAATTTTCGCTTTAAAAATGTTGATAAAACAAGCGGAGGAGTTGTGTGATCTAAATTAGATTATAAAATTTAATACCATTATGTCAAATAGTTCTTCTTTTCAAGATAATATAGCATACGATAGAAAGTTAAGAGTCGGCAAATCTTTATAATCTAATAAAAAAAGCTTGACATTTGCAGCTCTATCGTGCAATTCGTTTACACATATGCGAGTCCTCGCACATCTGTTATGATTAATTATGTTACTGTGTCAAACTCTCGGTTTCATTTTCCGCTCGCGGACAGAAGTTCCGATTTCGCCTTGCGATAACGTAGCATACAAAATGGCATACTTCCGAGTGATCGCATGCGCGGATGCTGCGTTTTGATTGGTTAATCCGCAGGGTGGGCCCCTGCGTTGCGTCAATACGGGATGTGCGCGAGGGGTGAGCTACAAGCTTTCGACCTTCTCGTTTCACCCCACACTGTACCACTCCGCGTAGGATACGAGCTATAATAGGATTTTCTCGGTGCGCTTCCCCCTTTTCCGTTCCTTCGAAATGGCCGACATAGCCATTCCGCGGAAGGCATCATCCCGCGAGACTCGTTCGCCGTTACTACTATAATTGCATTGTTTGGGAAGGTAATCAAGTTTTCTCGATCGACCAGCGAAATCTTCACCAATCATGACGATTACTTTGTTGGAGGCCATAATAATATAAGTACAACGCACATTTAGACTCTAAATATACAATGTTATATCTGCATTATTAATTCCGTTTTTTTTTTTTAAATAAACACTTTCAAATTGTTCATAGAAATTTCTGGATAAAGTGCATTTCCAAGATTTTCTATAATTATTTTTAAATTAATACATGTGGAAAATGTGTATTCGAATTTGTTCGAAAATCTTAGATTAAAAGTATATTCGATGGACGTCCATTGAAGCTGAACCGTAGAACACCGTTCAGTTTCTTGAACTCGGAAACACGATTGCCTGTCTAATCGAATCCGCAATCTGCATACCGACGTTCCGAACGTGCCGGACTTGGCGTCCATGCCCGTGACTCCCACTCGCATGAGCGAAGAAAATAGAAAGATTTCGTGCGTGAAGTATTATTGGCGACCCGCTAATGCGGGAGAGTCAAGGTGAGGATGAAGGGGTATTAGAAGTTCACGCTTGGACGGAACACGCGAGTGCGCTCGCGAGTGGCACGCGACTGATTCGCCGAACGGCTCACGCGAGAAATAGAAAACCGCATGTGTATCTTTTTCGCCTCCTCTTCCTTCCTCTTTTCTTTTCCTTTTTAACCTGCACGGAGGGAAAAAACCCGCGTTTCCGCGATGCGTAACCGTGCCGGATTTAATTAAAATGGATTTAATAACGTAACAACACTTTTTACGAGCATGTTTCACGAAATTCCTCGTTAGATAGTTACGTTTATAGCTCCATATGAAAATACGACATTCATCATATATTCTTTATGTCGCAAATGGCGATAATAAAATTAGATTAAAAAGTCAAAATAACTGAAATAGATTAAGCTCGTTATAAATTTATCAACATTAAAAAAAATTAAACAGACATAAAGGATCACAATATATTACTCACGGAAATAATAATTATATCGCAGTTTACGCAAATCAAATACATTATTTAAAATGCTGAAATCAAATACATGTATAAATCCATATTTTTTAAGATTATATTAAATATTAATTTGTCCTTACAAATAATTCACAAGAAAAATAGAAGCTAGTGATTAACAATGAAATGTAAAATTTACAGGACTTTATTTTACTCCAATATGATAGTAGAATCAGGTGGGAGTTTTTCGATCGGCTGTTAATGCATGATTCCACAAAGTAGAATAAAATTTATGTGACACACAACGAGTACTCGTGCGCGGTACAAGCAAGCAAACGTGAAGAAAAAAAAAAAGAAACACACGCGCAAAAAAAGAAGAGAGAGAAGTCATTTGCATTTTGGGATCAATAAAGGGTGTCGAAGATAAGCAGCCGTTGAATACGAGCCGAGTGTTAACGCGTTCGTGCCGTAGCGGATATTCTCATAGGTTTTCATTTCCATACGCAATGGGTCATACGGCTCGCTGCACCGCGTTCATTGCATGCGTTATCATCATTACGATCGCATATATAGCGCCGTATTCTACCGGTACCAGTAGCCGATTAAAAAAAACAGATATCCGAATTGGCCTGGTTTTCCGCCTCCTCCTCTCCGTGCCGTTTATCTCGTTTCGGCCGCCTCGCTCCCGTTATCGGGCGACTAATTGCGTCGCGGCGAGCACGCGACCGATCCGACGACGAAACTGGATCAGCGCGCTAATGCGATCCGCCGTGGAATTTCGCTGCCGCTGTCAGCCGCGTTCAGCAATAATTCCGATAAAATGTAGATCACGGCTGTTATATCCAGAGCCATTCCGCCATTCCGCTCGGCTTAAGAGAACTAAATAACAGCTGAGAATCGCTGTTGCGCTAATATTGTAGCATCGAATTCCAAATGAGAAGCGATTAAAGGTCGATAGGATTCTCGGCTCGTATTGAGCTTGAGAAAAGTGGTTACTAGAAAATTTGATCCGTCGAAAATTAGAATTTTTAAATCAATAGTCGCTGAAAAGTTTTTCAAACTGTTTCTCACCGGGAACACTGTACGCGTATGAGTGCGTTCCTTGTGAAAAAATTATGCCTTACGACAGCTTCACCTGCTGCAGCTTCGTCGTCGTTTGTGCGTACGATAAGTGCGAGAAGGGCTCGTTCGTCACGGCACGCATCCAAGACGGAGCGAATGCGCCCGGCATCGTCTTTGTAATTCATCGGTCGCTCTCACATATCCAGCGCGCGTGACGGACGCCTTTCAGACCTTCCGTTAATTAAGCTCTTCGGCATCGTATCCTGTTAAGGCCGTTAAGCGACGCGGTAAATGCCTCCCTTTTCCTCAAATTGCACAAGCGCGAATATGCATATCGGCGACCATCTCGCAACTTTACCATAAAAAAACAGTGTTATCAGATGAAAAATATGCCGCGCGTAAATTTGTGTATTTTTTTCTTGAAGAATATAACATATGCGAGCAGTGATTATACAGTTGCATCACATATGCGAATTTCTCGGAAAGAGCACAAACCACGATATACAGATTTAGAAATAATGACCAGGCTATTGTTTTATATGTTAAACCGCTTATTTAAATTGCAAAATAATGTTATTCTCTTATATATATCTTTAATAAATAATGATAAACATTGGATTAGAATGGTTTAAAATGCCACTACAAAATTAATACAGTCTTAATCGGTGAAAGAAATGCAGTCAATTCGCTAAAAGTCTGGATAATTTTGCAAATCAAGATGTTTTCACATCTTTCATAACATATTCTAATTCGAAACATTTCAATTACGCTTTCAAAGATCCACAGATCAAAATAAAGTAACATATTGCTGCGAAAATATCGTCAAGTGTGAGTTTTCAAGAAAAATACGTCTTAGATCAGTCGCATCAACGATTAATTCATCGACAGATAAAGATGAAAATAAATTATCCGTGTAAGGGACGCCGTGGAGTTAAACTCAACAAATTTATATAGCTTTCAACCCTTGATTTCAACCGTAATCGCAGGATTCATCGTGAACGTCTCGGCTTAAGGTCGAGCCTAAAGTAGAAGCGAACCTAGGCCATACGTAAGGCTTAAGAGAGGGTGGACGGTGGTATCTAAGGGAGGAAAGGAGCACGCGATCAATACGGGAAGGACTAGCGGTGCCAGACCAAGGCGAGCCCCGTCGACCACCAACCTAACCTCATGTCATCCCATCCCATGCACCCACCCAACCTACCAGTTACCTTTGACTCAGCCCACGTTTCTCTCCCTCTCTTTCTCTCTCTCTCTCTCTCTCTCTCTTTCTTACACTGACTCACTGCGACTCGCTGTCTGCGAATCGCGCTCGCCCTCTCTGCTCGATTTCCGCTCATATTGCTATCGACGTCCTTGACTCCCGATCTAACTGCCCGTTTCAAAAAGCATTCCAAGGCTGATATCGCAAAGTTCACCGAGTAGCATCATACGCGCTCGTACGAGCCGCCTACAGATTACTGCAAGCGATGCGCTCGCACAGAGTTCTTAGCTAAATTATTCCCAGTGTTGTAAGATTCTACGCGATTATGCTGTATATAAATCAAGCGCGATAAGATCCTGAATAATTTAAATCTGGCACACATTGAGATGTTAGTAATAAAGTTAATACGAGTCAGAGACGATAATGGTGTAGTGAAAATTGCAGAGCACAAAATTGTCTTCAGCGAAAAGTCTCGTGCATTTTACTCTGAACATCATCAAATTATCGATGAGAAGTAAAGTGTGTCACAAAGTCGATTATCAATTAATAAGCTAACATATCAAGTAATAAATCATTTCAAAATTATTGCGATTTCAGAACAATGTGAAAACAATGCGAAATATCACATCACAAATGCAAATATTCTGGACTATAAAATTCCTACTCCTCACTTCGCAATTTCCTCTACTCGTGCGAATTTGGAATCGCAAACTTCGAAAAGCAAAAACAACGAAATGAAAATGTGACGTCACGCGTTCTCGTTTCATTACTCTCAATTTTATTACTGAACAAAATATTAATTTAAACGTATAACGCAAACGAAAAGAAAAAGAAAATTTAAACTCTGTCCTTTTTTATAAATTATCTTACACCAGTGACAAAAGTGGAATATAATCAAAATGGCGATTTGTTCATGCTTCATCAGCGAGAAATGTTGATTGGCAAACGCGTTGAAGATAGATAATTTACCTTACATAGCGAATACACGGGGGATAGGTTTGATATCATTGACCCGGTGCTGTGTAATTGCCAGCTGCCGCCATCTGGCCTCTACTAATTTTAGGATTAGTAAGCCGCATTTAATGCTTACGCCGCAATTATATGAAGCTCGAGTATTCGTCGTTCCATAAAACGTTATTGGACTAAATGGCCGGGGTTTTCTTGCTAACCTACCTTTTCGCATTGCATTTAATGCCTGTTAGAATTCATTATTATGCCCGAATGCATTCCAGGCACACGGCAAGACCGATCCTTATTTTATTAACGTGTTTTTGCGTTATTCGAGCATAATACGAATTCGAAAACATCTATACAATTGATACAATTATCAATTATTAAGGGAGAGATTTTAATTTATATTAAGGGATTGATATTAAAATATAAAATTGTCTATTCTTTGTTGTTAAATAGATTCTGTCAATATAGAGTCCCTAATTCTTCACATATTGAACTTTGTTATTAAAATACTAAATTTTATTGAATAGAAAGAAATTTATATAACTCTCATTATATATTTTTTGATATAATTAATGAAATAATCGATTCAATTTTGCTAAAATTGAGCTTCACAAGTGCAACGTAGATATAAGAAGAAGTTTACGTGATGTAAATTGCTACAAATGCATTTATTGTATTCTCCGAATTCGATTAGTATATCTCGGCAAGTCTACGTTTTCTTTGTTCCTGCATCGCCGATGGCGGTGAAAGTAACGAGAGATTAGTTAAGAAAAAAATAGTTGTGCAGAAAACGACGTTTCTACTTGTAACTGCGAGACATGTCGATGCGGTGCGACTTTTGTGCTAAATCCCCGATCGATTTAATGACGAACGGCTTGCTTACACCAATGCTTTTCCTTTTACGTGATGGGTTTTTTAATGCTTATTGTTTCTTACTTTACGATCTCCTTCTTAACCCTTCCACAGTTTAGCACAACGTCAATTAATGTAAAATCTCATTTTTTCGACTATAAAATCGACTTTCCTTGTTCACGATTGTCAATAATCACAATTATTACAAGTATTCAATCAACGAGATATCGCATCTTATGATGTCTAATAAATTAATAATGAATGTCGCCGTTTTTGCTATTTAATTTGACATCTATTTTTACATAAAAAAAGCAAAACTTTTAAAGAGATTAAAAACTTTACTAGATGAATGATATCGATAAAAAATATGTTTCAAGATATTTTTATCTTTTGTAATGACATTTTAGGCATGAACTAAAAAAGACTATGATCTTATCGAGCCTATGATGCATACAAGAATAAGTATTCTCTTCAGTTTAACATTGGCGGAATTGGGCGCTCGCCAAAACGAACTTGTTTCTTCCCCGATATATAGAAGAGTCGATCCGCTATAAAAGTCACGGCCAAGAAAGTTAAAAAGTTGAATGACTGTGCATACACTATGTGTGCCATAAGATACATCATATATTCGCAAAAGTTCGAGTGTGCGGTTACACTTCAAGAAATTACTCATGCCGCTTCGCAGATATTTCAAGTACGAGAAGTGAACTCTTTCTAACACTTATAGACGCGCATGCCAGCAATGAATTACTAATTTCACCCGAGAAAGAAAATGCAACAATTACTTCTGATATGTTGTTATCTTACGCTAGCGTTTTTTTCACAATTTTCTATTTAGAAAATCCGGCTTAAATAAAAATAGTTTTTCTTAACCAACAAAAAATCATCGACTTCTGAGTTAATTGTTAACTTTCATTTCACGAATTTTGAGCTTCGTGAAATTTGAGTTTTATAAACAATATCACACATGTGCAATCTTTCTAGTAATAATGTGTATTATCTATCCTCTATGCAGTAAATAGTGATAGAGATGATTAGGAGTCATATTCTTCTTCCATAGTTCAAGTGATTCAAGTTCACCCACTTCCGCAGAAATCGCGAACTTTCGGCCGGTTCAACGACTAGAAAACCGCCGACCGTCCATCCGGGACGAAGTTCCCTATCGCTTCTCGCATACGGAGCAATCAGCCGAGAAGCAGAAGGCACGGCTCACCGCCGTGGCAGACATGCAACCATCAGCAACAAGTAAGACCTTATAGCACGGTGATCAACCTGACCGTACGTTCCTTCTCGTTCCATCCAGCTCGCTACTCCGCCAACTTGCCGCATATACAGAATTCACTTAAGTCGACTTTGGACGCATCGCTCGCTCACGCGGAGACGTGATCTAAATTGCACGCCGCGCAAGTATAACACTTGAACACGCATGTTACGCTTAGACCGGTGAAGAAAAGACAGCCGCGTGTCCTGATTTGATGCGGGAAGTAAAACTTATTCTCGACTTCGATAGCTCTCGAGAAAGACGGTAATTGTTCCGAGACTTTCTTAGCGAAGCCGATCGAGCAGAGATAAATGAAACGGAGATGTAAGCTTTTTAAACAAAAATATTCGTTTCCAAGTGAATAATAAAAAGATACAAATAAATACAATTTAATATTTACAATTGGATCTAACATTTACTGTAATTTTTAAAGAATAAAGAAGACAATCGTAACTTTACAAGATATAAACTATTTTCTAAATTCGCGTCTGATCTTGGAAATGCACGTGTGCCGGTACTCGTTCACCCAAACTATACGTGGAAAAAACCGCTTGCGTTAATTCATTCAACTGCAAAGTATGTCATTTTGACTTTATGACGCTTAAGTGGCATTTTGTGTTCAAAGCATTGAACGACATGAAAGTTCGTTCCGTTTCGGAGCTGCGGGGACGGTAGTGTTCGTGACTCCAAAGTAATCAAAGTCACGGAGGTAACCATGTCCGCGCAGCAAAGCTTTGGATGGACCGTATAAATCACTAGTTACTATATAAAAAAAAGTGCGTGTGTGCAATATATAACGTGTAACACTCAAAGTATAAAACTGAATACTCAAAATGTTCTTTTTAATTAAACTTTTAATATAATTTAGATTTTAAAAAATAGGAAATTGTGTAAATGTCCATATTTCGTTGGTTCTAAATGTTGCAATTTTTTCATTATTGTTATTGCGCCAAAAAAGTAAAAATTTTGTACTCTATCAGCGTTATAGTATTATTAGCATTTTTAGGATATAGAATCTGTTAAATCAGAGTGCGCGAGAAGCGTGGATGTAGTAGCAGGCATCGGCCAAGAAGAAAGAGAGGGTTAAAGAGAACGCAGGGAGAAAAATAGCTCGGTTATGATTACGGGTTACCGGGTGGCGGGGGTCGCCCCGACCACGACCCTCTTTTACCGCTACCGCGCGGTGTAGCTGCCGCGTATTAATGCGATACACGATAGCCTGGTGGCTATTAAATAAAAAATATGAGAGCAAAATGGCTGCTTTCGCGGCGATACGTCACTGAGAGGCGTGATTTGTACCGAAGCCCGAGTTGCGCGCCGAGGTAAAAATTGGTCGATCCACCCGGCTACCATGTACCAGAAAGGGGGGCCGAGGGGGCGAGCGCGCGGCCCCCGCTAGAACGAGTCGCTGAATTTCGCCCGCAGTGCTGTATCAACAACATAATGCACAGTTTCGTTGCATTTTGATCGGCACCGTCAGCGTTTTAACGAGTAATCTCGCAGCAGTACGTTTCGTACGGCCGGCTTTATAGGCACCTTGTACGCCTTTGTTCCTTCCGAAATTCGCCGTTCCGCAGGATGTAAGTCAACATCTCATTCGGACTTCAATCAATCAATTAAATTTTTATTCAGTGTATTAAACTCTTTTTTTAATTTATTATTAATTCTCAATAAAAATATCTTAAGCTTTAATTAAAATTTTCATTTCCAATAATCGTTTAAAATCAAATTAAAAATCTATTTTTATTAACTATTAATTTTCATTCCTAAAACTTTATTCATAAAAAACTTTGAATTGGTAATAAAGCAAAGCGTGATAAAAACATTCCAAATTCTTTGATGTTTTAGCTGTTTGTAAACCATTTTGGCTCTGCTTTAATTCCGTTTTCTACTTAATATAACAAATTAATGCGAAAAAAGAAACGGTTGAATGTATTTGTCTCCGCGACGCTGGTAGCAATCTCAGAAAAGTTTATTCGCATTTCATAAAGAAACGAAAGCTGAGAGTTATACGCGCTCAACGGGGGGCATCCCATCGTGTATCGTATATTTGCGCAGGATGATAATTTCCGAGAGACGACAGAAATGGATTGGCGAAATATGCTTTGCTTAACGATCGAAAACTCTAGTCACCTAACCAAGTAATTAGCGTTTTATTCGTTTACTTCGAAGGCAATCACGCACTTCTGGCATCATTTATGCCAAGAAATTAGGCTGTGGCAATCAACACTAAAAACGCTAAAAAAAAAAATATGAGAGCAATACGGTTGCTTTTGCAAAACAAATAACATTTTTGCAAATAAAAAAGTTAAGCGCAAATAAAGAATGTTTTCGATTTGTTTGCATTACAATATTATGACTTATAAGTATTTCGAAATATGTAAATGATTTTATAATTACGAGGGATATCCTACAAAAACTTTTATGAAGTTCCTAACATAATATTTGTTATTATTGGTCTTTCTTCCGAGTCGTGACAAGCTCGCGAGAATGACGGTGTTTAGTGTGTGGCGAATTACCGGCGCGACGGTTTCGTGTCGAGTTGATCGAAGAACGCTTTCGGCCCGCTTGAACCTTTTACGTAGGAGATTCAGGAGAAACGATTTCTCTCTTTCTCTCCCCCTCTCTCGCTCCCCCCCTCCTCGCGCGTCACGGCAGAAGTGACGAAAAAGGGCAGTAAACGTTTTACGCGAGGAAACTTTCGTAGAAGTAATGTATCCGCATACCGTTTAGAGAATAGTAAGTATTAAGTAGGAAGGTACCTCCTTGCACGCTACTCACGAAAAACGATACTTTAACGCGGTAAAAGGGAAAAGTCAGTGTATTTGATTTCAGCTGTTTCTTAAATATTCGCTATTTAGCACGAGGAGCTAGTTTTGCGTGTCCCTGCTTACTCGTGCATTACAGTAGAAACTGTAATCTTTCACGACGCTAATACTATACTAGTTACATGTCACTAAATTTAATTCACAGTTGCTAAATAAAATTGTTGAAACGTTGAAATACTAAAATAATTATTTCTTTGTCATTTTAATTTAATTGCTACAAAAATCGATCTCTCAAGAAGGAATTTTGCGATTACATTAACGTTAATTTACGATAAAATGTATCAGCAAGATATTTCTATAGATGCGCTCGGCAAATCATCACCAGCGCCCATCGTATTAAATGTACTAAAAAAGATATCAAGTTTATATTTAAGATTCGCAATGACTGTTAATCGTATTGTAACTCGACAAGACCTTCTTCTCGGCAAAAGTCCCATTATATTCATTCTTCGCGTGTGTTTGACACTATAATGCAGGATGGCGACGGTAAATTTAAATAACAAATTAGATGGCGAATACTTCTTTGAAACCAATAGCTTCCGAGCGTAAAGATATTTAGTAAGCATGATTTTTATTAAGATCCATATATCGCCCAAGACAAACAATGCTTATAAAAGCGAGAGTTCCAGGCGAGGACGACGCAGCGTGAACGCGTGATCTACGCAGCGGCGGTCCGAAGAGCGCTGATTTGATGCCGTGTAATTCGATAGACGCGAATTCTGTCCGTTCGCGACGAGACAAGACGCATATCGTGTCTAAACGACTCGCTCCCTCAATCGTTGGTTCGCTTGCTCACACATTCATCCCCCCGCGACGCGCCGCGTATAATTGGGAAGGGGTATAAAAATCCGATCGCTCAGCCGTAATTTCGAGGATGCCTCGTGGTGGCGGTCGGCTTGTCATAAACCGGATTTACTGTCGGGGTTCGTAAAGTTTATGAGGATCGGCGAAACGGTATATGGCGCGTGCAAAGGGGAGACGGCGCTGTGCGCACAGGGGGGAGGGGGAGGAGACGGGAGGAAGTCGAGGGCTGTCGGAGGGAGGAAAGCGTAGGAGGAAGAAGGAAGGTCCTGGAAAGAGTCGAGTTCAAGGAACCGCGCGAATTGTATAAATATGTTATTGATATACGAGCCGGGGATAGCGTGAGGTAAACTACCCGGAAACTGGTATCCAGGTTCAAGGAACACGAGCCGGGCTTGAGCCGAGCTCGAGCCCGCTCGGGAAAATCAGGCGCGATCTGATTGCATTGCCATTTTCATAAATCAATATCATGTCTGGAAGATATGCGTTCGTGCATGATTGCTGTCAATTTATACCTTGTGATATGATTCAAACAAATATATGTTGCGACCCTCGGCCGAATATTTACGATTGAAGGAAATGTAAAATGTGAGCTTACACGTGGTCTCATGTGAAAGAATAAAATTTTGGCAACAAAACAAGCGTAATATATAAAATTATTTGTAGTTATAAATTTGCTACGCTTTTCACAATTTACAATTCTGATGACAAAACGATTAGGTGAATGCTTGGATTCCATTTCTTTTAGTTTAGTTTACGATTTTCATGTAATTTTTTTCGATATATAATATCGTATATAGAGAACTGCAGAGTTGAACTAGTTTTTCGAGTTAGTAGAATAAAATTAGTTTCGTGCATTATTTTGATAAAATATAATTTGTAGTGAAGTGAACAATGCATATAATTAAAAAATAGAAACATTATAAGGCTACTGTATTTTTTATTATCTTATGAAATATCAATCGACGGAGGACGTTTGTCGCTCATGTCTCGCCGTTTCGCGACTCGGGGGCGGCACGCTTGTCGGAGGCCCGTTCGGGAATTAGCTCCGGGCGTACAAGGGCTACGTAACGTAATTAACGAGCCGACAATTAATAACCTGCCGTTATAGATGCTGGCAGGATCGTTCGATCGTAGCGCGCACGTCGGCTCTCGCATGAAATCGCGCGTACGGTTCATATGTGGAACTATAACACGCTACGCGTCGTTCTCTCCCCGTTTCTCGCCCTATCCTTCTTCACGTTGTTTTCCCCCTTTCTTTCTCGCTCACGCCGTTTGTCCCCTTCTCCCTTTCTCTCTTGCAGTCGTATACACGCTCCCTTTCCCTCATATGCGCACCTAAAACGCAGGAAAGGGAACGTAATAGCCTTGCATGATACACCGCCATTAATCCGTGTATATACCCTTCCATACTTTGGAGGAATAGACACCTCGTACGCCTCGGTTTCATAGCCGGTTCATCAGCCGGATATCTCCCCGCTCTCTCTTTCTCTTCTCCCGCCTCCTCTCGTCTTCTCGCTCCTTCCTGTCTCTTCTTCTCACTCCCGATGATTTAATTTCGGTGTGCACATTTCGCTATAACGCGACTTACGACTTGCATGCCATAAAAATCAATCGATTTTATCAACTCAAAAAGAATGTACAAATAATTTTAGAAAAAAATTAATTCAAATGCGTTGTTTTTAATTTTTTGTACAAAATATAAATATCGCGATATTTTAATAAAAATTATTTCTTTTAAAAAATGTTAGATAATATACGCATATAGAAATATATTTCAAAAGTAGAAATAAAGTTGCAAAATAAAAAAATGATATTACTAATTGTTAGAGTCCGACCGAAATTTCGGTTTCGGTTTCGGTTACGGCCAGTTTCGGCCAAAAATCAAGGTTTCGGCCGAAACTAAAAAAAGTGGTTTTGGTCGGACTCTACTTTACAATATATTATTTTTTATTTTGTAAATACTATTGCGTTTTATTTGTGAAAAATACTTTATATTTTAATAAGATATTAATAAAATCTTATTTTTAAAACAGTACATAAATTTTACACATTTTCCAACGGTTTTTTTTTAAATATGGTTTTTTATAAAACTCCTCCAAAAATTTCGGTTTCTGTTTCGGTTTCGGCCGAAATTGAGTAAAATCCGAATATTCGTTTTCGGTTTCGGCCGAAACTAAAAAAAGTGGTTTCGGTCGGACTCTACTAATTGTTTTAATTATTTTTTGCTTATTTCCCACATCAAGAGTGTTATTTATATTATTTTATTTATTTTGCTACAGATTTTTTTATCTAAAAAAAAAAAAAAAAAAAAAAAAAAAAATTAATTTTCCAAGAACTTTTCTGATCTGAAATTGTCCTAAATTGTCTGATCCGGTATAATAGACTTTCATATTCAGAATTACTAAATTGTTCAGAATGTTTCTATTTCCGCGTCATGTCATCCGCTACACTATATTTCATCGAAATAATATACGAAACCATCTGTAGTTCTCCCTTCAAATGTGACGTTCAATCGTATCGTTTTCCTGACAGACAGTCCAATCACGAATCGTCATTCGGTAGCACGCCCGTTTCTCTTCTCTGTCTGCTCATTCATCTCACCATCGTGCACTCACACCACTTAACCGTCGATCAATCGTGAATCGTGGATGGTGCTTATGGCAGGTGAATGTATCGCGCAGATAACATCGCCGTTCGAAATGGAGTCGATCGCTTGTAATCGCTGACTTATCGCATCACGTTTGATTGGTCCTTAATGATTAGAATCAATAACATGAATAATATTTTTTTTTCTCCATTTACGCGAATTGACATAATGGCCCTTCGCGTAAGTGCTGCTCACGAGATTAGTATCATTTCCAAAATAAAAATTGAAATTTTTGATATAAAAATAAATTGAAAAAAAAAGTATCTAAGTTTTCGAACAAAAAATGTAATAAGTTTCAGGTCTAGTCATTAAACATGAAATATTTTCCAATTATGCATCGTGTATTTGATCGAAATTAGAGCGATGCTTGTTAAATCGATAATTCGCTTATAATTCTGTACTCTTGATAGCCCCTCTGCGAATGCCAATATTACCTTTATTTGTCCTACTCGTAAAACGTTTCAGGTATATAAATTAATACCCATCGCTTGGTAATTAATTGCAGAAGAATTTTGCAGATACAAATATACACGCATATATAAGACATTTATATTGCCGACAAAACCATCAGGCCGTAACTTGTGACTCATATTTTCTGTTACCAAGGACTTAACATATTGCGCGGCAAATCGGTAAATAAATGTTTCACCCGACTCGTCAGCGTGTCGCTTGTTTTTCAGGCATATGGATCAACGGCGAGATCTCGTTCGCGACGATAGATTTCTCCGCCACGGTTGGCGCATTGAGACGATCGATCGAGAGAGCGAAAAGGAAGCAGGTGTCTCTCGCCAGCTCGGCGCGATAAATACGGGCGCGCGCTCGGCCAATATGCATTTTTAAAATTTGGTGCGTCCAAATGAGGTCGTAAATACGGGCTGTTCTACGTAATGAGCGTCTCGGCGAATACTCACCTGTAGGAACATTTCGCCGTCGAGGTGATGATGGTCGTAAGCGGCGAGCGCCGCCAGTTCTCTCGCCCTGTAGTGCGAGTCGTGATGTGAGTTCTCTTCCTTATCCTTGTGCATCACCACTGTAACAGAATTAAAACATGTCATAAAGATAAACCCTTGATAACTCATAAAATCAGTGTAATGAAAATCAGCCGTCAATGTGCTCGTTACGATCTTACATACTCGCCCACAAAAGATTTATTTGTCCGATATTATGAAAACACTTAAATTATTGTACAACGTATGATTCTTGGAAAACAGTAAATAACAATAAAAAAGTACGTGAACTAAGTGCAGGTGTCGGAGCGCAAAAGATATTGCAAATAAAAACAGAAACAGTCTTTGTTGCGCTTCGACATCCATGCGTTTCGTTTACAATCTTTATTTTTGTTGTTTTTTTTTTATTCAACTTATTATAAATATTTGTCGTAAATAATGTATACACTGTATATTTCTAACAATTCTATTGAGATTCTTTCCACATCAACCGGACTAATCTCTAACATTCCCTGACAGTTGTAAGGCTCGAAATGAAGAAAGAAAAAAATGGTCACTCTATGGAAAAAAGGCACATTAACACGATAATATACAACACCGAACATAAAAACCGTCGGCGAAACACCGTCGAGATCGTGCACGGAGAGAAAGGATAATTTCGACGGCGCAATTAAATTTCAATCAAGCGGTCTCGTGGCATATTCGTCCGCGAATCTTAATAAGGCACCCTCCGCCCCTCTTGGCCCCTTTTTTTACCATGCCGACCACAAATCACGGGACTGATTAGAGGGCTAAGCGAATGGCCATCGACTCGTCGTCGTTCCTCGGCACACGAATGCGAAAACAAGAACCCCCTCGCGCAACCGGCGGGTAATCAGCTTTACGATTTCTTTATTTCATGGCGTAAAGTACGGTAGGCAGTTTCTTGTCGCCAGCTGAGAACTTACAATCCGCGATTTACGATGACCATTTTTACCGAAATAGGCGCTGCCTTTTTCGAAATCACAATCATTAATACTTGGATTTTTCAAATTGTTGACAAACGAGTAGCTAAAAAGAACAATATTCAGTTTATCTTTTTATAATTATTGTAAGATACATTTATAAGATAGGAATAATTTAGAAATATATTGTGTAAGAAAAAAGAGAAGATAAAATATATATGACAAAACGAATGAATTAGCGCAAGATGCCGCACGAAGGACGTTCATCGGCGATTTGCATAAGCGATCGTAGATCTCGATCGGAGATTGTGCCCGGCAGAAAACGACAACGGCGGAATTAATACCGTGCGGAAAATGTCTGAGATAAGAGCAAAGACATATTTCCGGTTCTTTGTTCGATGGAGATAATCGGCATTGCTCGAAGCACATAAATTTGATTCGTTTCATCGTGCAATGCGATGCATATTTCGCGCACTGCGACTGCCTGGATTAAAAGTCATTAAAGTCAAACATAACAAACCGCGCGCCGTTATCAGATTTATCATATTATATATTGTAACGTCGGTTATAGTTTGCAGATTTTTCTGAAAGATTAAGACAACGATGACGAAGGGTAACTGAAAGGGTGACGGGCGACAGACACTTTTTACCATACGTAGCGTAAATTTATGTTTCTCAACGATAATTAAGGCGATTATTGTCAAAGATATAAATTTGGCCGACGTTTCGTTGTAGATTCAATGATCGATATTGGTGCTGTTTGTCATATTTAAATCGATAAGCGTTCTCCTAGTTTGACAAACGTAAGTCGCGATGCTAAAATTATTGAAATATCAATTTTTATATCTGACAATGAGAAACAGAAGAAATATTGTCGCTTTCTTTTGCTGTAAATTATATTGCGATACTATAAATCCAGAATAAACGGATCGAAGGAATCGGCGCTTTGTATGGCGCGTTGAAGACGTGACCGGTTTATTATTTAGCGCAACGGTGATCTTGTGTAGTCTAATTATGGCGTGCATATTAAGCAGGAGGCAAGCAGGTGTATGGAACTGTAACAGATCGACGGTGTATTATAGGGTTTAAAAGGAAGTGTCGCTCACATCCTGTCACGTATCGCCATCGTTCCCCGAGTGTGCCGTTAATCCCTTTGCGCTTAAGTCGTTTGGACATCAATAGTCCTTGAATCTTATTTAACCTTAGAAGAAAAAAGTGCGTGTTTAACAAAATTTACGCACAAATTATTTTATACCGTGTAATAAAATAAAGATTGTTGCGAGACATGAATAAAGCAATAAAAGCTATTTGCAAAGTTTGAAATATAAAATAAAACCCAAATAATTAAAATAAAATATTCAAGATACATATAGATATGCAAATACATGGCACTTTTTTTCCTATTTAATTATTTTGCTTTATTGTCCTCGAAATAATTTAGATATAGCGCGCAATTTACAGCAAACGAGCTTCTATCAATATCGCTCGCAGCTCTGTTCAATTACACTTTCATGTATAAATACTTAATGATATTTGTTCACTTCCGCCCTTTCGCAGCACAAATTTTATACCTATTTTTGCCAGTGAATACGTCATGATGATACAGTCAAGTCTCTCCCTTTCAAGCGCTATATTTAAATGTTAATCAATTCGAATATTAATTCTACGAAACTTTCTTCGTCAAAATTTCTTCTCAATGTGTCAATGTGTTACTCAATCACTCATCTATTTCTAGATGCAAACAAACGGAGTTACGGCTGCGTTTCGTAAGTCGAAAATTTAGGCCTTTAATATTCAAGGATATCGATGCGTGCACGAAAGATGCGCGACTCCGCCGACGGCCGCGCATAAAGATTGTGCACGCAATATCGCGAAGCACGTGTAAGCCACGCGACCCTTCAGGCCACGACTGATTCGGATAATCGGCAGAATAATTGCGGCGATAAAAGTCAATTTGAAGGATTTTAGGTCACGGAGGCTTTATTTCACCTGAGAATTTTGTGCCATTGCAATTGAGGAAATTGTATCAATTATCGAGTTGAATTTCACGAAGAGTAGCGCGATGACATTTCAACGTGAATATATATTACATAATACAGTAATTAATTCTGATAATTCCATTATTTCAATAATCATATTTGTCTGGCGATAAAAAAAATCAAAGAGCCAGTTTTCGTATTTCACCTGCGTAATCTTTTTCGTAATATTAAACGAAGGCCGAGACACAAAGCCAAGATACCACTATAAGTGTCATCGTAAAAAGCATTAAATAGGCGGCGGGTTAGCATCGCGAAGCAACGATGCGTGTATCAGGAGATGTGCGAGAGCAGGGCGACGGTCACTCGTAAATAGTCGCACGCAATGTCGTGAAGCACTCGCGTCGCGCCACGCGACTCTCTGGGGCAGAATAGTCCGGGCAGGATCCATTAGGACAACCGTCAGAATGACCGCAGGATACGCGCCGAGCGGACGAGTGTCCTTAAACCGCACGTGCGTATCCGACCATCGGTCAGTCAATTCGATTTTCGATTGCCGTGAGTCCGGATTGGCTCCTCGCTGGTCATTCGGGGCCAACGACCATGCTTAATGCTTCCTGAAACAATGTCTTCTCCGCGACGGGAGGATGCGATTACGAAAACGAAGAAAGCGGAAATAGGATATGTGCAGAATGTTTTCGGTAAATAAGATGGCAAGGATACTAGCGTGCAATTGTCATCATAAGCACTAAGAGTATTATTTATACAATTAAAATAAAATGTATAGTAATTCTTGATTATAGATTCAATATTTTCCAAATAAACGCAGAAGATGTTTAAAGGAAGAAAAAGAACGGCAATTATTGTGGCATGAACTTGATATATGCCGTGAAGATAACCGATCCTCCCGCTTCTCTTTATACATCGTATAATTATACTTAAAATGCAATTATATCGATAATGCAGGGTCAACAATGGCCAACGGCGGAGTTGAAAAAAAAAAATATGCGAACCTCGCCGGAAAAACGCACGTGGACGCGAGCGACAAGCATAATCGCCGGCCAGATAATGTCAAAAGAAGAAAAAAAAAGATTAATAAAAAAAGAGAGAGAGAGAGAGAGAACGGAAAATAATGCGACCGGCGCAGATGCCAATCTCGCTGGTGTGGCGAACGTGGAATTCTGGTGGAAAGGTCGCGCCATCGCGATGCGCCGCGCCGCCGCGCGCCGGTGCAATCAGTAATAATAATTACACTTCCTCCGGCAAGGTCAGTTTATGAACACATATACGCGCCGGAGAGGAACGCAGGAAGCGGCGGGATCTGAAAGCGGAGGCGGAGGCCAATCAGAACGTCGCCCGAGCTTCCAGCGGGAGGAATGGCGCTGGGGAACACTGTGCGTTCGCCTCTCTTCGGTGTTTACGCTACGGTCAGCCTCACCATGCTCTCGCAACCTTATCGCCCACGCCTGTTACACACGTCAACGAGCCTACCCCGACATTGCTCTCACTTCCCGCTGGAAATTGCCGCAATTGAATGTACCGCGTTATTTTTAGAAATTATTATTAGACGTAAGATGCGAGAAAAGAGATCCTTCACCGCGTCGAGCGTGACGATTTATTATCAAAGTCGCGCAACAGCTGATCGAAAAGTGCAAAATGCTCTGCAAACTTTGGGAATAAAATGTATAAAGATATTTCATTATTAGTTACTTTTTGGCTGGATAAGATTAGATATATGTGTATTTGCATATTTTCTAATTTATCAAAGGATGTACAAGAATTTACATATAATAAGAGATTTAATTAAATATGTAAAGCATCTACACGCCGCACACTCCTGGCACTTTCATCGTAGTACATAAATTAAGCAGACAAAGCGTAGAATTAATCATCCATTTATCTTTTTTTCATATCAACAGATTCTGATTTAAGGACCTCCGTATATGATCACGAAACCCGGGGTCGAAATTCCACGCTTTCGCCCGAGCTACGTCAACGACCGTTTTCATTAGATCGTCCCTGCGATCTACTCGGTCGCTTCATTAAGCACCGCCGCCCTCATTTATATAGACGTCTTTGAAGTGCAAATAATGACGCTGCTCCTCAGGGGTGCCCTTCCTGCCTACCTTTCCTGGTGACTTGCGTTTTACGTACCCCGCCGCCACCGGCGTCGACCGGCGGCCGGTCGGTCGTGCGAACCGGGCTAAGTGAACGGTTAAATAAGTGATTATCTCCCGATCGCATAATCGATTGATGATTGATGGAGTTGCTGCCGCGGGACACGATGTATTAACAAGCGCGCCCAATGTTAAATGCCGGACGCGCCCGACCACCCGTTAGATTGTTTCCGATGTCACGCAGAGACAGAAAGAGAGAGAGAGAGAGAGAGCGACGTCCGTCGGTGTGATTTGGGAGTGCTGCGTTTGCTTTACTTTGTAATTCTGACAGTCACAGGGTGTGCACAGCACCGAATAATACGCAGAATATTTCTGGACGTTTGCACGAAATAGCAAATTCGGTATTATTAGTTTGGTGAAAAAGGTTTATCGTTTTCGTCGGGTGAAATTGAAGAGCAAATTGCAGACTCCTCGAAATAAATTTTTATGAATTAAAACAATCACCATTTACTTTAATATATTCTTTTGTCTGAAAACGAGTTTTTACACGTCTAATTTAAAAAATTCCAAGCTCTTAGAGTAGAAATCGAAAACTTTAAAATAGACAAAGAAGCGATAAACCTTTTGCATCAACAAATACAATGCATGTGAAAAAAACGCAGTAATAGTGAAACAATTTCGAGCGTAATTTCAATTCCTTCGTGTCATGTGGCAAAATTCTGTTGTAGCATAGCGTGTATAATTTAATAATAATTTTAGAATTAAAAGTTATACATATTTCGTTGAACAAACGCGCGCAACGTAAACGACCCTTTCTGCTCGCCCAATTCTATCGAGAACGAACCATACATCACTACCGGTTCTTTCGCCAAAAGATTTGCGGTATCGAACGGAACTCTTTAGTCCTGCGGGATTACGGGGAAGTGACATGGCTGCGAGATCCTTCATGGCTACATGCAAATGCGGGGATACGCGCAAAGACATTGCACGTCAGGTCGCCCTTAGGTTCCTGCTGAGTCAGGAGCGCCGACGGGAACAGGCCTAAGGTAGAAGAGGACAAGCAGAGGCGAATATTAAAGATTAAGCACGAGGCACGCAGATTAGCGTGCTAATACACTTGTTCTTTGCGACCGGCCGGGCCGCGGCGGGGCCGATTGTGTCGCAGAAACGAATGGCCTACCACGATAAGGGAGATGAAGTGCTTTTCGTCAGGTCAGTCGGCATGTTTTTAGAACCTGTCAGGACGATACACTGGCAAAATCAACGAGCCGCGGCTTCCTGAGGACATCTCCGATCGCGAGTCCTCGTTACTCGATATCCATCGTCCTTCGTCATGGTGCAAGTCACGGTGCTTCGAGGTTTCATCAAGTGTTTTCCAAAATATTATTTACTTTTACCAACTTATTATGTGCAAAATGTTTAATTAAAGTTTCAGATGAGTTTTTATATTTATATCTGCATATTTCTCACTATCAATCTTATTATTCATTTTGCGCAACATACGTTAACAGATTATCAGAATCATAAAGAACAAAACATTTTACATAAAAAAAATATAATAAATATACATGAAATATTTATAATCTGCGCAAGTTTATTTCAAAAGATTTATCTAGCAAAGATGTTCCTCTGCGTAGTCTCATAATAAGAGCTTAGCTAATTAGCTTAACAAGGTAATTTAAAGGCATGTTATTAGAACATTATACTCGTAATAAGCTTTTTCATTGTGCGGACATTAGTAATTTATGTGCGGTTTGCCTACTTTAATCGAGATGTACTGATGATTATGAAATTGTATCTACATAATCACTACTGCATAAATACTTTTCTTGTTCTCGCTGCATTCTATGTTTCTTATGTTTATGTTAGCAGTCACTTCACACATTTCTTGACTATTATAAATTGCTACGTATGCATATCTTAATTTTGGAATGAACCAAGTTTTTTCGCAAATTGCGCACAATTGCGCATAAAAGCGTCCCCCGATCAGCTTTTACTCCGGTAGCACGAACAATCAAAGGAAACATCGACTGCGTCCGACGTGAAATTAATTCGCGGTTTGGCCCGCAACGCGAAGGGGAGGGAAGACATTATTAGCCCTCTGTCCGGCTAACAAACGATCGCGAGCGCGTATCGCCGATTGCGAATTTACGGAAACGCACCCCAATTATCCGTCCCCGGTTTTTGCATACCGGTTATGCGGCGTCGTGGTCGTCGGAAAAACGTCACAATGTTGGCGACGGCGGCGCGGTCGCGCCGTCGCACGTGGGTGAGCGTGTATCGCCAGGGATCTTTTATGGTGCACCACGCACCGTGCAAGGTCGCATTGTATACTCGATGTGTATTTTCCCTTTCCCGCACGCCTCCTTTCTACCTCTCCACCTTTCTCTCTTTCTCTGCCCGCCGCATGATGTAGCCGCACGGGGATGATTACAGATATTACCCACGAGCCACGATACACCGCGCACCGCATGTGCACACCCACTTGTCGATGCCTGGATGTATATGTTTGGTCACTCAGAATTCGGAAGCCGACAGGTTCGCGTAATACGCGGTATAAAGAGCTTTCGATTAGAGACAACACGCCTGGTTTGCGATTTTCGAACTTTAGTAAGTAGAAGTGAAATAAAAGTGAGTAAACGTACCATTTGCTAATAAATTTAGAAAATGACAGAAGCCCATATAAAAATATTCTGCAACATCAGGTTGATGCAACAGATTTGACGTTAAGTAATATTGAAGACAAAATTGCAGGGTTTTAAATAAATTTTTATAAATTAAAATTCGGAAACAAATTTTTATACGTTCGATATAAAAAACTCCGAGCTCCTAGAATGAAAATCGATAACTTTATTTAAAATAAATCTTCAAAAAAGTGACAAATTTTTTGCACCAACCTAATATATAAAAAATAATAAGTAAACTTATTTATGACTTAAATGTATAATTCGTAAATTTATTTGTCACAATAAATCCCATTTATGTAACATCAAAGATCATAATTTACTTTTAGTTATTTTATTATTACAACAAAAGTCTAGAACGACTCGCATACTCAATGGAATTTCAAACTAAAGTAAACAAAAAACGCAAGATGATATTTTAAACCGCGGCGTAATTAGGGAACAATTTCTCCAAACATAACATTTACATATTCATTCGCAAATTCAGTCGCGGATTAAAAGCGTCATCGGCGCGCTTTCATATACGCGGCGTTTTTTTTTTCTTCCATACAAATTCCAGCGTATGATCTGATACCCCGACGGGAGGAGGACGGCAGTCAGACACACCGGGAGTTTTTATCGAGTCCGGCGGCGGGCAGGAGAGTAGTTTTGCAGGCGCTCTTTAGTGCTCGACGCCGCGCACACAGCCACGATGCCCGGCCGCGTATACACACGGTGACCGTATATAAAGTAATCCGTCAGACAGAAGCGGGGTGATAATGCATGAGCGCGGTGGCCCCGCCCTATCCCTGTAACCGCGATAAAATCTCTCATTACGCAACGAAACGGACCCTCTGCCGCTAGACTGTTATCCTTAGACGGCGACTCCAATAAAGCATACGTATGTGGAAATTTATTTTTGTTTTCGCCCCGCCGACCGGTCAATCTTTCTGAGGAATCGACGAACAGTGTCGTTCAACTGGCGTGCGCCGATACGGTCGCGCCTTTGTGAAAAATAGCTGACAATGAGCCCGAGTCGCGCGAAGTGAGCCAGCTAATGAGAGCATGTCTTAAATGACGCATACGCGAAACGAAAATGTCGTGGATATCAGCCGAGATAATTGTAATATCATTCGTGTATCATCGTGCTTGTAATAATTTCGGGGAATCGATGTAATGATATTTAAAGAAAACTTATTTTCGCTAACTCCCTTAATTACTTCGATATGCAATGTTTCGTGTTCTTGTGCTTCCACAAAAATTCTTATATTTGTCGACAGGCCGAACAATTCGGAATGCATTCATCGAAATGCATTAAAATTCACCTTGATGACACTGGCCTGGTATTCACCATTACGATAACTCACAACACGGAGTACGTAGCGAGCGCAATTACGACAGATTACACGTTACGCGACACAATGTATTCACAAAATATACGTGTACACGTACAGCGAGTGTGTGTGTGCGTGCGCGCGCGCGCGTGTGTGTGTGTGTGCAACGCAGCACAATTTGTAGCCGTCGCTAATTAACTCGCTAATAGTGAGTCATCGCCGAATCATTAGATTACATCACGCAGCGGCATTCTTCTTGTTCGGCTCTGCACTAATTATTCCGTTTTATTACGCGTGCCAATCTGCTGTTTTAATGATAGAAACAGTCTCGCAGGACTTCTTCTCGAGTCACGTAAAGCGTTCGTTTACTGCAATTTTAGCCCGTAGAACGTAGTTGAGAAGAAAACCTCTTTTTTTTTCGTACCTTAATCTATGCGCTGGGAATAATATGGGTCTGCAGATATAAATCACGAAATAAAAATAGTTAGAAGAGTGCAACAATAGATCCGTATCGTTCTCAGCACTTTGAACGCTTTCCTGCCTCGCCGCGAGAAACATTTTGCCACATTTTGCATAGAATACCATACGCGCGCAGATTATAAATTCGACATTATTTTCTTCCCGCGGCGACAGATATATGTCGTCGAGTTAATTACCTCGGTCACGCGTTACGCACAACGTGATTTGCTCGATCGCTAATGAAACTTGTACCAGCCTTTCGCGGCGCGAATCAACCCGGACGTCGTACAACGGCGCATATGTACACGTGTAATTACGCTTGATATCTTCTGTTGACTCCAACAAGCTTTTCACCGTCACGTCGCGAGTAACCGAGACCAGTTTCAGTAATCAGAAAGTGTTCGTGAAGTACGTTTTCTCGTTTTACGAGCTTATTTAATAGCTGTCTATTATATCGAGCAGCTGGAATGTTCACTAAATCATTTTCGCGAGTTCCCGCTCATTTCGTAATAAAATTCGTGATTATTCGATACGTTTTACATCAAACACAACGTAAAAAAAATATTCAATCTACTGAGAATATTCCGCTTGATATTCCGTGCAATTTTTTCGCAAATATTTCTTTGAGATTCTCAACAGTGTGTTTCATAAAGTATTTTCCAATTTTATTTCCATTATTTTATATCGCCTGTCTTAATGAAAAGCAATGACAACATACGCGCGCCGCGTTCCTCACTGACAATAATTACAGATATTATCTAATCATCATGAGATGTATCTGACCCTGAACCCATGAGAAATCCGCGAACCTCTTCGTCGTAACATAACGTTGTAGCACTGCAACATCGACGGCGATGACGCGACGACAGTGTACGCCTGCATTATTATGCATCGCACTTCCGGTCCCAGATTATGACTCTCGAGCATCACCTTGACATGGTCCTATCGGCATTGACGGCTTGCCGATGATTCCGCATTCGTACGCATTAATTTGCTTCGACAATGAATATTGTACGAATGACATGTTTCAGTAAGTTAGAGCGATACGCTAATTAAAAAGGAAGGAAATCTTTTTTGCTATTAAATAAAAAAGGTCACTGTTATTCTCTTCAAGTATTTAAACTTATAAAAAAACATATTGAATAAATTAAGAATGCACAAGAGTACTTTTTTATGTATAAAAATAGATATTATATTTTAGTTTTCACCATCAACGCGATTAATTATCGCTTGATATCTCCGACAAATAAAGACACGTGCGCGAGTTAAGTTTGAAATGTCTCCATTTTCCATTGCCGAGTCCGAGACGACGGGCGAGCCGGTAGCGCGACGCGATTTTTTAGGCAGCGACGTTCCTCCAAAGGGCAAATCACATTATAATTAGCGCGCACCGCTGTAAGTTAGATATAGCACGGCAAATTGTATTAATGCATTCCGCCGTGGGGCTCTCTCTATCTAAGCTCGCCCGTACACGACGTATATCCTACGACACGGGGACCAGCTGTCGGCCGGTCTAAGCGCGGCATATACTGCTCGGCGACACGACACCGTCATTTATCACCGGCCTGGCTCGTGTGGGTTTTCTGCATTACCTAATGAGTTTCATAACCGAATTAAATTTTCGGGCCCGCGCGCACGTCGCGCTGGTCCGAGGCGGGCGGGACTCGGCTCCGCGAGCTATACGCGGCGCGAGGAAAGAGAGAGTGTCGTTAGAGAGACCGCGCTGTGGTATTAAATTTGCAAGATTAATCTGTGCTGCCATTAGCCCGGGCGTTCCTGCCGTAGCCTTCGCTCTAAACTGGGCAGGTGTGTCCTGTTCACGGAGATATGCGCGGTTCGGAGTGTCTCTTCTCTTTATGATTCGCGCGGATAGATCCAAATCGCAACTCTTTTTTTCTTCTTATAAAACAAATTGCAATAATTATTATATTTTTACAGCCAAAAGAAAGAGAATGAAAGATAAATTACACTGTTTGCAGACATACGGATTCTCAAATTGGTGCAAAAAATTGATCCTAATAATATTAGAACTGTTAAGCGATTGAAGATAGTGAAAACTCGTGAAATTTTAACGATAAAGCTGAAAGACAGAATCTTGCTTTCTATTTCGATCTTTCACAAGAGTACTTGTGCTCGTGGCGCTCTAATGATTCGCCGTTATAGTGCAGATTATCGATCAAAATTGTTCGATCGCTAATGAGCGCTTCATTAACGGAAGTTACCGGACCAGTTCTACGGAGCCCCGCGGACCCTTTTATGAATCAATCAATCCGGTGGATCGCCGGTGCCGTTAGTCGGTTTAAGCATACCCCGGTTTGCGCTCGCCGTTGTGTTTCAGAGTTACGGTCATTGCCTGCTGTTCATCCGCTAATTAAATTCGATAAAATCGTAACGAGCATACGAACGAACGCGACGCGTCCAGTTTCAATCAAATCGTACACGAACATATTGCGCCACTAATCACCGAGCGAAGGAGGGTTGCAAATCGAGATACATTCAAGTCTTGTACTGTGGGGAAATAGTGCGCTATCTACGAAATCGTTAGAAGATATATTTCTCTCCCGGGACTCTGCGTGACTTTTCTAGTACTAATTGTAGCTTCCAAAGTCCGTTTGTTGTTCAATAAATTTCTGTCGATATAAATTCCATTGAAATTACGTCAATTTTGATCAATCTTTCAGATATTTATGGCAAATGTTTACTTAAAAAAAAATTAAAACTGCAACGTACACACAGACGATCGGTGATTTCAGTTTCAATATCGTAATGGCTAACTATTGTTTCAGTTGGAACTTTCCTATTGGGACTTAGAGACACAGGATGCATCGGCTCAGTTGCCACGCAGCAGTACGGGTCCTCGTTGTGTAAAATCATTTAACCCCGACCGGCGAAGGGGAGTCATGGATCATTGATGTCCCGCGAGCCGGACGAGCCTGCGGGAATCTGCCGCTTCTCGATCTTCCCCGCTGAACGGCCCCCTCTTTCTCTCCCCGTTCGTCCGGGTCTTACTTCGTGCGTCTAACTAGAATGGATCGCCATAATTTTTCAGCTAACTCAAGTATCCCGGGCCGTTCGGCCCGCAAACGAACCTGACAAAATACGGAAGATACGAGTATGCGTTAGCATGGCTCGTTTCTCCCGGTCGCCGTGTTTCCATGTTCTTGCGCGCGCACGTTTGCATCGTCACCGATCATCCTGGCCGTTCAACGAAGATATTTTGCGCGATCGCTACTTTCACGAATCGAGACGTGAGAAACACAAATGTCTGCAATAGAATTTCCTACAAGTTGTGTAAGTTTTATTTTATTAATTTTTGCATGTATACTCACTGAATTTGCTATAAATTTACCACAAAATTAAAAAAATCTATAATAAATTTATATATTACAATAAAAAGTTTTTACTTTTCTAAATTGAAAATGTAAATTTATCGGCACGATCTTTTTTTATGGTAATTCACGACGGTTCGCATATTTGCATCAGCAGATATGTCGTGTCTGAACGCGAAATAATAAACGCCGACGAGAATCGTGAATCTCGAGGATTGATTCGAGTAGACGGCGGCCAAAGTTTTATTTAATTATATGCCGCGAATTAAATTTGTAATTTAATTAGTTTCGTACTTTTTACTTGCCTCGGGCCGCCGCTGGAAGCTTGCGTGTTCGCCCATACACGATGAGCGAGAGAGGCCTCGGAGGCCTCCGAATTCAAATTAGCTCTGGGGCAACCATATAACCGCAATTTTCTTTTTTCTATTCTGTCATTCGCGATAACCCGCGGTTTGCGAGTATATAAACGAAGGCACACATACTCTCTTTCTCCCTCCCTCTCTCTCTCTCTCTCTCTCTCTCTCTCTCTCTCTCTCTCTCTCTCTCTCTCTCTCTCTTCACTCGCGTCCACTCGTGCGGTCGTATGAAAATGCAAAGAAACGCAAAAAACAGCACCGAACCACCCACTGACATTAACAAGTAGTGCCGATAATTCAGCGGGTCAGCCAGAACCGTCTCGTATGACTTTGTAGTTAATTACGCAATCGCGAATCGCCGCCGCGTTCTCGTAAATTTCTCGCTTATACCCAATTAATATCGTTCCTTTTTGCGTCATTTGTTTAACATCGTCGGCTTAACGAAGGTGCTAAATTCACAATTAATCGTGAAGGGCTATATTTATGAAAACCTATTAAGTTGTAAGGGATATTCTGTGATGTAGAAAACACGATTTGTATCCGCTGAAGCAGAGAATTGTTAGACTGTGATGCATGATTTAAATCCATGTAGTGCGTAATGTAATATTATGAATGCTGCGTCGTCAAGTGTAATGCGCCGTGAAAATTTTACGCGGAGACTTTTGCAAAAAGAGTAATTTTTTTAGATAAATATCCAGTATATCATTAAAAAAAAAAGTTGATTAAATTATATATTCTGTTGTATGCACGCGTGGAAAATGATGATATCCTTTGATTTACGGCTACAGTTCTGCATTTATCGTAATGAGATTAGATCCGAATAATTTATCATATAGACACGTGCTAAAGCGCGATTAAAATCGCGGACTTGCCCACGACATTAAATTAAATCGCGCGTATCCCGCTTTTCGCAAGCGATTATTATTTCGTCAAGTACGGTCAACGAGAGCGACGCGAGGTATTAATCTGGCTGTTAGTTCGCTGGCTGCGCGAGAAAAGAAGAACGTGGATCATTTTTATAGCGCACGCGCTAATTGTTATTTACGACGGGGCATAAGCTGTATCACGGCTTTATTAAGCGGGGCCAGTGGCGTGCCGCAGCGAGACCGAAACGCCTTCAGCTCGAAACGACCGAAACGACGAATGCTTAAGTACTTTATAACCATCTGCAACTTCGGCAGATGTTTTCGCTAAATAGAGAAAGCGCTCGCAGCGGTGTGTATGATAAACATTCGGGCGTGTTCGCATTTTTCTTCCGTGCAGCTATAACGATCACTTTGTGCGTTATAAGACGTGTGTCAGAATCGCCAATTTCTCAGATACAGATTTTTCGACGGACTACTAAAAGCTCCTAACTTTTTTAAAGCTAAATATTTAATATAATAGTTCTATTGTTTTTTTTTTTTTAACGTAGAACGATTACGGTTCTCGAGAAAACGTTTCCCTTTGCGTTTGGAAAAAAAATAAACAAGAGCAGGTTGCTCGACATTTCATAATTTTGCGGGAGTTTCAAGGAGCGAGATTCGCGCAGGGTATCGTTATCCTTCGTGTTGCCCTTAGGCTTATGGTCGTCCGTGGTTATTCGTGCGCAGCTAGGGGTTGCGCGACTTATCGCGAGTCTAAATCGGGCCGTAATTAGTCGGCACAGGCGGAAGCCCGAAGTCCCGCGGTATCACTCAAACTCAAAATTTCATTAATTAATGCGTCCTGGCCGGAATTTTTCCCTCTTTTGCTCCACCGCGCTGTTTCCTAATGCTCGCGATGTAATCTCGCGTAATGGCGACAGAACGACGTATCGCGTCCCATAGTAGAGATCTGGTCATTTATTATTTGGAATACAATATAAAAATAATGTCTCAGATAATGTACGCATAAATTATTTTTACTGCGTTATTAAATGTATAAAAAATAATTTAGAAATAAATACAAAGTAGTTGGTTGCTTAGTCCGATTGATTTAATGAAATAAACAAATTATCCAGCTTTTCTCCTAAATTTCTAAAATATTTCATAATATTGAGTTGAGAAAAAATGTTATTTTAATTTTATCATATAATAACCCGATAATAAGAATTAATTATCCATCATAGATTCCATAAGATTCGTAGCATGAAATACAATATTGTAGCAAACAGGAAATGTTTAAGTGTAACGATAAGAAACGCGTAACGCAACGATAACGCTGAAAATTAACGCATTTCTGATGTGTTACATTTCTCTAGCGTTTTTTGCTTTGTTGGATTTTCTTTAGCATTATCGAAGATGCTGATCAAAATATAAGCCGTCTTCGTAATAAGTTGCAAAAATAAATGCAGGGGCAGAAATATTATCGCGTCACCTTTTGTGAGAATATAATTAGCGCATTGTGCATATATGTTTTTCTCTTCTTTCTCGTTAAGAAAAGCACAGGCGTATAAACTTTATCAACATCTCGTTTGACATCAGTCGAAATTTGATACGACAATACCAGATTATACGGCAGATTAAAACGCCCGCTGTTTCAATGAAAACCATAATTACCGCGGCAAATTGCAATTATTTTTGACTACCGAGATCGTTGCATATCTACGCGGTTAATAACAGGTAATGAATACCACGAAGTTTGCACTGAACTCAACAGCTGAATGCACCGATGGAAGAGCAACAGCAGCTGCTGCGCCGCGAAGAGAAGCTCGTGTTTAATGAGCGAACGATACGCTTCGAGCCCACAGGAAATATCGATATGGGATCTTATAATTTCGCTCAATCGCACATGAAGGCGCGCTGACCGACAAAGTTTGCTTTCTTCCTCGTCAACCTGGTAATACTCGTTTAAGATTACAATGATCTCACAGTCGATAATCGGCAGCATGCGAGCAATTAATGTTCAAGTATGTTCTTAAATTTATCTTATTTTTTAAATTGTAAAAGTAATGCACTAAAAAATAGATGCTAAAAAATACAAAAATTTAATTTAACAAAAAGTTAAATGTTTTCAATCATACATCTACTTGTTGCAATTGCAAAAAACCATTATAACAAGTAATTTGGAGATATTTCGTATGTATCTGTTAATATGAAATTTTGCCGCGGCACATGCTTCATATATTTCCATGTTATTGTAAACATAACATTTATCAAGATTTTCGAGGGTAAGAGCCGCGCGAGAAAATTGGCTGACTTAAGTTCGCAAACTACATTCTAGGAGATCGGCGAGCCGTTCATTTAAGATCTCTCGATATAAACGTGCGCGCGGCCACGGCTAATCCACTTATGATATCCGATGTCGAATACGCGCACGGTGTTTGGTTTCGCCGTAAATAATGAGGCAAGATGGTTAATTCGTGAATCTTTTAAAAGCGTAAAATCCGGTGTAAAGAGCATGATCCTGCCGGTTGCCGGCGATGGAAAAAAACGCACAAAGCACGGTGATGCTACGCTATGCAGTTCTGATATATTTAATGAGTAATTTTGTATTAATAAAAATAACATGCATCGAAATAATATAATTTGTTATTTTTATAACGGAAAAGTTGAAAACAATGCGATCTTCTGGTGCAGACGCGAAGTAATAATTAAGCGAGGCTCGTTCCGTGCAATTACCATTGTACTCGATTCGGTTGTGATATATATTTGCACATTCCGAGAACTACCCCAATTAAGATGTTAAATTCATAGCTAAACTAGTATTTACACTTATCGCTTCAGGAAGGAAGATGCACATCGAGTTATAATCATAAAATAAGCGTAACAGATGTTCTATCATTATTGTGATTCTAATCACGATTGATATCGCGCGAACAAAAAGAAGAAGTAAAATTAATGAATTTAATAATGGAATGAGTTAACACTCTCTTTAGCTTAAATAAGAAATAAACGGATTTTAACAAAATATTTAATTGAGGCTTAATTAAGAAAATATTTCATACAAAAAACAAATTCTAAAAATAGTGATTTTTATCGATAAAAATTTTATCAAAAACTGACCAATGAAACTTTTAGCGCAAATAATATATATTTATAATTACGTCCTGCATATTTATAGATTCGAAATAACGCGGATTTCACGACTCGCGCAAAAGTATCAGCGCCGTTTGACGCGAATCGAGCGATCGTCGGCGAGACACTCGGTCTCGAAACGTGGATTCCACTGTGGATCGCTCATTAGCATCATAATAACGAGCCCCTATGTCTTTGGGCACGTATTTACGACGGCGTCCCGCGCAGTTGATGCGTATTGGTGGCGCATATATATCCGACGGCGCGAGAGTTGAGGAAGGTGTAAGGTAACATCGCGTTCCTCCGCTTCTCGGACCACCCCGTCGTAAGTGGCATCTACGTCCGGCGATCGCGAGTCCTCGTCTAACATTCGCGACGCCTCCCGGTTACGAGGGGGGATTCTGCGTGATGTATTTCGGCGAGATCTAACTTTCGGTGTCCGCGGAGCCATACAGTATTTTGATTCTCGGCGATTTCGCCGCGTCGAGACACACATCGTATTTCGTTTCAGTAAGCCGTTTGCCATTATAAACGATTATATCTCTCGAGACTTCTATTTAACATTAAGATTAATGGACGAAACTGGTGTGCACTTCGTAAATTGTAGCGGTTAAAAATTATACGTACAAAGTGTTATCTCTCTCGCTTCATTCGAGATTTATTAAAAGTTGTAGAAAATTTAAGCAGAAGTCAGACTGAAAGAACGAAAATTCTTTTGACTAATTCAAAATACAACTGTAAGATAAATATTTCCTGCTTCTCTTTAATGCAAAGTAAATATAATAACATTTATTATTCTTTTTTAGAAAAATATACTAGAAGAAAATATAAAAAAATATTACTATGTTTCGATGGTTAAAAAATATATTGCTTAGACGGCAAAACACTATTTTAAATTTGTGATATAAATTGTACGATAGCGTACAATTACTTCAAGCAAAATCGAAAGTCGATTTACCGTCGTTAAATCACCATAAAACAATTTTGCTCGGAAGAGGTGTAAAGTAATATCGTGTGGACCACCCCGAAGCCAACTTAGGCGCCATAGGCAACATCAGTAATCGCCACTCATCAGTTATTATAGAGGAAGCAGGAAATGCATTTGCTCCTTTTATGCACGAAGCTATGATTATGTCGCATCATTAAACATACAAAATTAAAGTCCAACGCAGTCGGATAACAGCCACTTGCGGATTAACATGCAGGCGCTGCAGTGAAACTTTAAACGTGTCCTAATTATTATACCGAGCTTTTCTTTCGCAAACTACTTGCTACTTAAAAGAAATAAATTGCAAATTTATCATCCTTATTTAATTTCGCTATTATTTTATTTGACACTATTTTACGAATACGATAAAATTTGGTAAGTTAGCTTTAAAGTACAAACTCGTTGATTGACAATATTTGTTTATAGAAAATAATGTAATAAATAATATTCCCAGTACATTAAAATTAATCTTAAATGTTTTTTAGTGAAGATCTCCTTTCACACAATGTAGTCTCCTACCTATTGTGAAATTTTAGTTAGCTATGTTGCGAGGTAACTCGCTTGTCTCAACTACCCGTTGAACCACGGACATGTCGGATTATCGGTGTTAGATTCGCCGTGAGTGAAAATAAGACGACTTGCCCCGCAAACCTGTCGTTCTGCCCTTCCTCCCGCTCGCGTACGAATGCCCGCGAAATCTTTCGTAATTCGTGGTATTCTTATCGAGATTTGGAAATTCGAGACGGTTCGGGCACATTTTTTAGGGTTTAAGATGAGCATCAATTTACAACTTGACGCCGCTTCGCTTCCTCCTGTTCGCGTGATCGTCCATCAGCGCGTAAAAACTGATATTCCGACGAAGGAGTTTGGACGAAAATATACGTAGACTTTTCAAAAAATTGCACTCGCTTATCGATCTTCATCGAAATTGTCGTAGAAATTTTTCTAGCATTTTTCAATAGTAATTATTATTTGCGATAAATTTTTGTCAACAAGTATCAGAACAAATAATGTATTAACATGTAGCGAAAATTTGATTATACTATATTCGATTAATGGTAAAGATATTTTCGATTTTAATTCAGTAATATAAATTCATTATTTTTTCTTAATGCGTAATTTCACATCTTTGCGATTAATTAAAAAAATTTTTGATTTTGTTTTACTTAAATTGAGTCTGAATTGTCTAGACTTCAATTCAAGCGTTTCTAAATGCAAAAGAGCAGAAGCGCTCGAAGGCGATTGTCGGGTGGAAATCACTTTCCGTAGATTCGCGGTAGACTCCGAAATAGATGCATAACGATGCTTCGAAATAAATGGCGGCATCTACAAACTCGACTTCGTCATTATGCAGATGACCTCTCTTTACCGCATCCTGCGCTCACCTCTCTCCTCGCTCCGCTCGTCCGTCTTCCCTCTCCCACCTCCGCGAGGCGCATTCACTCTCTAATATCGCACTTACATCAACATAGACCTGATCTCGGCGCGTACAAACGGCGAAGGAGAGATAGGGAGAGAGGAAGTGCGGGAGAAAGGGAGAGCAATCTCTACAATTCCGCATAGGACAGGGCGGCGCACGCGCCTCCGAGCGGAAGTACTTAAATCCATCATGGCGTCCACCGGAAACCGCCTGAGTCACTCGCGTAATCGTACCTCCTCCCGATGTATCGATTTTCCTTGGACGCTTCTCCGAGCGGCCCGACTCTCTTCGGGTTATCTTGGTATCACCGCGCGGCGTACACGGCCTATTCTCGAAGGAACAGAAACACCTACGAGGCTAAAAGATTGCCTTTCGAGAAACAATAGAACGAAAAACGTGCTCTCGATGTACATTAAAATTAATTTTTAACGATTGAATTATGCTACCAAATTTATGCATATCATTATGAAATGTATTATTTCAACTGACATATTTAGCACACGCGACTCTTCTATTCTCATTCACGGTCTATTCTATTTTACATGAAAAAATAGCAGATGTCTCTCTGGACGAAGCTAAATATACGTCTAATATCAATATTTGCTACGGATAAATAAGGAATCGAAAAAGCGGGGAAGAAGAAGTGAAGGAGATTCCGATCGTAGATTCAAGAAGGGTCGAAGGTAAGAAGGAAAGTACAGCGAACACGCCACTATCGGTTTATCGTCGGCGTAGAAGGAAGAAGAAGGTACCAGGGTAGTCGTTTGAGGCCACGGGAGATCGATAAAGTCTCCACCGAGAAAGTTCACCCCCGGCCCACGTCCCAGGTTAACTCTACCAGTCAATTGTTCTCTAATCGTAAACTTCTGGAACGGGCACCGTTCTAAAAATCGATCCGGT